>NC_090783.1:14232500-14532500 GCF_040054535.1 Antennarius striatus | reverse complement strand
ATTTTTATAATTTTTACGGATTTAGGTACATTTATGTAAATGTTATTTTAATGACATTATTTTATTGTATTGATAAGATAAGATGTACTTATGCCAAACTGGGAAATTTAAATCTTGCAGCAGCATTCAGACATAGAACAAATAGAAACAAGGAAAATATACACTCACCTTAGGTACACCTGCCAACTGCCCGTTAACACTTAATTTCTAATCAGCCAATCACATGGCGGCAACTCAGTGCATTTAGGCATGTAGACATGGTCAAGACAATCTCCTGCAGTTCAAACTGAGCATCAGTATGGGGAAGAAAGGTGATTTGAGTGACTTTGAACATGGCATGGTTGTTGTTGCCAGAAGGGCTGGTCTGAGTATTTCAGAAACTGCTGATCTACTGGGATTTTCACGCACAACCATCTCTAGGGTTTACAGAGAATGGTCCGAAAAAGAAAAAATATCCAGTGAATGGCAGTTCTGTGGGCGGAAATGCCTTGTTGATGCCAGAGGTCAGAGAAGAAGGGCCAGACTGGTTCGAGCTGATAGAAAGGCAACAGTGACTCAAATAACCACCCGTTACAACCAAGGTAGGCAGAAGAGCATCTCTGAACGCACAGTACGTCGAACTTTGAGGCAGATGGGCTACAGCAGCAGAAGACCACGCTGGGTGCCACTCCTTTCAGCTAAGAACAGGAAACTGAGGCTACACTTTGCACAAGCTCATCGAAATTGGACAATAGTAGATTGGAAAAACGTTGCCTGGTCTGATGAATCTCGATTTCTGCTGCGACATTCGGATGGTAGGGTCAGAATTTGGCGTCATGAAAGCATGGATCCATCCTGCCTTGTATCAACGGTTCAGGCTGGTGGTGGCAGTGTAATGGTGTGGGGAATATTTTCTTGACACTCTTTGGGCGCCTTGGTACCAATTGAGCATCGTTGCAACGCCACAGCCTACCTGAGTATTGTTGTTGACCATGTCCATCCCTTAATGACCACAATGTACCCAACTTCTGATGGCTACTTTCAGCAGGATAATGCGCCATGTCATAAAGCTGGAATCATCTCAGACTGGTTTCTTGAACATGACAATGAGTTCACTGTACTCAAATGGCCTCCACAGTCACCAGATCTCAATCCAATAGAGCATCTTTGGGATGTGGTGGAACGGGAGATTCGCATCATGGATGTGCAGCCGACAAATCTGCGCCAACTGTGTGATGCCATCATGTCAGTATGGACCAAAGTCTCTGAGGAATGCTTCCAGCACCTTGTTGAATCTATACCACGAAGAATTGAGGCAGTTCTGAAGGCAAAAGGGGGTCCAACCCGTTACTAGCATGGTGTACCTAATAAAGTGGCCGGTGAGTGTACATTGAGGAAAAATTAAGACAAAAGGGGAAAGGGAATAATAATAACATTAAAAATATTAACAACAATAATAATACCAATGATACCCTCGTATCAAGTAATTAAATAGTGTGACCCTCTGTGGCAATACACAGGACTTAATGAAAGCCGTATCTAAACATCAGACTGGAGGAATTCTTATCTGATATTTTAGAGAGTGATGGCTTGTGGCAGGAATGATTTCCTGTATCTGTCCCTTCGACAGCAGAGCTGTAGCATTCTGTTGGAGAAGGAGCTCCGCTGCCTGTCCAGTGTGTGGTGGAAAGGGTGAGCAGGGTTATCCATAATGGATAAGTTTGTTCGGAGTCCTCCTCTCCACCACAGCCTCCACTGTGTCCATACTACAGCCAATCATAGAGCCAGCCTTCCTGATCAGATAGAGGTTGTTAATCACATCACTTTTTTTTTCCTCCTGGAAATTTCAGTGCTGAACCTTTTTTTATTTTTACTTGATTGTAGAGAATAGAAAACTGGAGCCAAATTGATAAATACATGTGCATTGAAGATAGTAAATCGCTTAATTACTCAAAATATGAAAATATAAGTGCATTAATTCCAATTAATGCCAGGAAAATACGTTGGATGGTTTTCCGGCGACATTACGAGAGAAGAGATACTTCCATCCCATGCAGATGCAACTGGGAGTTGAGCAAAAGGGAAGCTGTGTGCTCCTTTCAGATGCAATACAACTGGAGGTAGAGAGGAAGGTCAGGGAAGTAACAGGGCAGCAAAGAGAAGACCTCTTTTGGTCTTCAGTGGGTACAGCTATTGGGGAATTTTTGGCTTAAAGGTCTTTAACACTCAAGTGTAAAGGCGGCATTGATTATATATTTTTTTCCTAATGTGTTAGTGTCTCTTACTCTCCAGGCTTTAGACTATAGTGACGATGAGAAAGAGCAGGAAGCAAAGAGGAAATTAAAGCGCTCTAAAAAGAAGGACAACAAAAATGCAGGTATGTACACACGTATACACCTGTATGGTTCTGTTAAGTTTAACGCTGTATGTATAGCGATCTAAAACATTGTGCTTAAAATGAGTAATTTTGACGAAGATCAATGGACTTTTTTTTTTTCTACTAGTAAAAAAGAAGTGTGTGTGTGTGTACAGTGCGCGCCTCGTTCTTTGCGGTTAATGCGTTCCAGGAACCACACACGATTAAGGAATCCACGATCGAGCGACGAACCGTTTATCTTATTATTCATGGTAATTTAAATGTTATACTTATAGATATCACATCAGTTTTTGGACCAAACAATGTACAGCAAAGTTCTTTTTAAATCCAATCCAATCTTTATTTGTTAAGCACTTTACAACAACCACAGTCGACCAAAGTGCTTTACAGACGAATAAATAAAAAACCAAATATAGATAAAAGACAAAATGGCTCAAATATTGTAAGTAAAATAAATTAAATACATAAAACATGGATAAAAGCAAAAGCCATACAATCAGAGCAATAAAATAAGACAAATTTAAATAAAATACGATGTCTATCTAGATGTTAAAAGCTAAGGAGAAGAGGTAGGTTTTCAGAAGCGATTTAAAAACAGACAGAGAAGAGGCCTGTCTGATTTGCTGAGGCAGATTATTCCATAATTTAAGAGCCACAACAGCATAGGCACGGTCCCCTCTGAGCTTCCGTTTGGTTTTGGGCACACTCAGAAGCAGCTGATCAGCTGATCTGAGAGAGCGAGCAGGTACGTAAGGGTGTAGAAACTCAGAGAGGTAGGGCGGGGCAAGAGCATTTTGGGATTTAAAAGTAAATAAAAGAATTTTAAAATGGATTCTAAAATGTGTGGGCAGCCAGTGGAGTGAGGCTAAAATAGGGGTACTGTGCTCATGTTTACGGGTGCTGGTCAAAAGACGTGCAGCAGCGTTTTGGACCATCTGGAGACGGGAGATGGAAGAAGCACTAACCCCCACGTAAAGGGAATTGCAGTAGTCCAGCCTAGTGGTGACAAAGGCGTGGATAACTATTTTAAACTGTTGCCTCAAGAGAATTGGTTTTATTTTGGCCAGCTGCCTCAAATGATAAAAGCTTGACTTAAGTACTGCCCTGATCTGGCTATCAAGCTTGAGATCTGAATCCATTTTTACCCCGAGATTAGTGATGGTTGGTTTGATATGCTGGGCCAAAGAACCCAGAGCTGGAAGGGGTGCTCCAGCGGTGCCACCAAAAATCATCACTTCCATTTTCTTTTCGTTAAAATTCAAAAAAGTTCAGAGCCATCCAGACCTTAATGTCATCAAGACACTTAAGTAATGCAGTGATAGAGTATGCATTCTTCTTTTTGAGCGGAACGTAAATTTGATTGTCACCCACATAACAGTGGTAATGAATCCCGTGCTTCCTAAGTATGGAGCCAAACAGGAGCAGATAGAGAAGAGGGCCTAGAACTGAGCCCTGCGAGACCCCACACAAGAGGGGAGCAGAGGAGGACACAGAGTCACCAAGGCTAACACAGAACGTTCGATCTGCCAAGTACAACCTGAACCACTCCAGTGCTATGCCCCTGATGCCCACCCACTGTTCTAAGCGAGAGATCAGGATTTCATGGTCCACTGTATCAAATGCAGCAGTTAAGTCTAAAGGCGTTAAAATAACAGTTACCAGGGTTTGTAGATAAAAAGATATCATTAAAAACTCTTAAAAGAGCTGATTCTGTGCTGTGCAGGGTTTTAAAACTGGATTGGAAAACCTCAAGAATATTGTTGTCTTTCAGAAAGACCATTAATTGACTGTAGACTATCTTCTCGAGGATTTTTGAAAGAAAAGGTGGTTTGGAGATCGGCCTGAAATTGGTAAGAGCTGTAGGATGTAGCCCAGGTTTTTTGATCAGGGGTTGCACTACTGCATGTTTAAAATACACAGGGACAACATATGACAACACCTGAGGAGAGACTGCTATTATTAATTGGAAGAACAGAAGTTCCAACAGTGGGAAAAACCTCTTTAAATAGTTGAGGAGGGACAGGGTCATTTGGAGAGCCTGAAGGCCTCAACTGTCCAACAATCTCCTGTAAAAAGGACAGGGTCACGGGCTCAAACTGGTCAAAAACAGCAGAGCAGGTGACAGAGATTGAGGGGTCATAAGCAGGAGGTGAGATGAGAGCCCTTGTAGAAGAGACCTTGTCAATAAAAAAGTGAAGAAAATTTTCACAGACAACAGGAGAAGTCTCTATACCGACAGTCTGCTTGGCATTAAGAGCTGAATCAATTGTTATAAACAAAACACGAGGTTTGTGACAGAGAGGATAATATTTGACAAGTGTTCTCTTTTAGCATTTTTCACAGTTTTTTGATAATGACACCAGCAGTCCCTTAACATTTGAAGAGACACGTACACTTTGTCCTTTTTCCATTTGCGCTCAGCTTTACGGCACTCACGTCTTGCAGCACGAGTCATGTCATTTAGCCAGGGCTCAGATTTAGTTTTAGGCTGCCTGACTTTTAATGGAGCCACAGTGTCTAAAACAGTCTGGCAGGTGGAGTGAAACCATGAGCTAAGCTCCTCTGTACTGCACACAGACCCAGGAATGACGGAGTTATGATTAAAAGCGGCTGAAAACTGAACAGCAGTGGAAGGGTTTATGACACGACAACGCCGAGAAGCAGCAGCAGATTTAACTGTATTACCGACAAGAGCAACCTCAAATGGCACAGGCATATGATCTGAAAACACTGCGTCACAAATCTCTAGGTTAAAAACAGGCAAACTATACGATAAAACAAGATCAAGTGTGTCCATGTTCTTGTGTGGGTCCAGACACAGACTGCACAAGATTAAAAGAGTCAATGAGGTTTAAAAAGTCAACTGCCATAGGCTTTTCAGGACAACACATGTGAACATCACCAACAATAAGGACACGATCATATTTAGGCATAATTTCAGCCAGAAAATCAGAAAATTAGTGGAAAAAGTCCTTATTGTATTTAGGAGGTCTATAGACCACGGCACACAGCACAGTGTGAGAGCGGCCCAGTTCAAATAGGCTCAGTTCAAAGCTGGTGAACGAGGATTGTAGAGATAACTGCTTACATTTATGTTTATTTTTGAAACAGTCGCGATTCTTCCTCCTCGGCCAGACGTCCGCGGGGAGTGAAAGTAGCAAAAGTCGTCGGGTAAGAGTTCAGTGAAAGCGCTGGACTCACCAACACTCAGCCATGTCTCAGTCACACAGAAAATCCAAACCTCGGGATGTGAAGAAATCCTTCAGAATGAAGGTCTTGTTCGCTAGCGATCTAGCATTCACCAGGCCAATCCGGGCGGGAATCGGCGGATCCGCAGCATGAGCTGTCAGGGAAGCCCGCCGCAGGAGCCGCAGGTTGCTGCGGTTCACCCCGCGCCAGCGGGGACGAGGAAAGCAGGGGCCGTGGGGCTGGAACACCTCATCTGGGCCTATGACAGGTAGCAGCCAGGAGTCCACAGGGTCCAGTGAGCGCCAGGAAAAAGAGAGGCCAGGCATAGCTCCAAACTTTACCGTAAACGGTAAAGTTCCGTAATGTCGCTAAAGAAATAAATGCTAATTCTCTTATGACTAAAGTTTAGAAAGGCTACAGGTGAGCGTAGTGCTCCTTAATCTCCTTAATTTCTTCCAGGGAATTCACCCAATTCCCAGTGCATTGCATATAGCTCCTCACATCCAACCATCGCCAGCGCTTTCCTCCCTCTATTCTCTTTTATTGTTTTATCTGAAGCATTAGCAAGGGGTGTAGCTCAATCGTAGAGCAAATGGTTGGCTGCCATGGGTTCAATCACCAGTATCTGTAGTCCTACGGGGGCACAAGCCAATGTCAACAGTTGGACCATCCCAAGCCCGGCTAAATGCAGAGGGTAGCAGCAGAAACGATGACATGCTGTGTGTGGCAACCTTTAACGGGACAAGCTGAAAGGAAGTTTTACTAGATGTCATGTAGATGTTATATAATATGTTATTGGTGTGCGTGTGTAAAATTTTGAATTTTTTTGGATGCTTTTTCCGATAGGATATGGTATTAGAATTACTTTTTACTTATTTTGCTTTATCATATTTTTCTCATCAGATAATCCTGGCCGCATTACCCAGAATACCTTGCAGCAGTGTGACATGAGGAATTTCCCACCAAGACCCTCAGGGGCTCAAGTCAGACCCCATAACCCAAGGAATAAACACCAGCCTTTACGAAACACACAAGCTCCACCAAGATACATTCACCCACCAAGCAGCCACTCAAGTGTTCCCCTCATGTATCCACCCACTCCCTGCCCCTACCCTCCTCCCCCTTTCTCCCCAGCCAGCTTCCCTCTTTACCCCTCTCCTCTCTCTTTCTTCAATCCAGCCTTCGCATCTCCTCATTGGCCACCAGCTTCTGTCCCCTTCCAAAACTTTCCTCCTCCTCCACCCCCTCCTCCACCCCCGCAATGATGCACATCACTCCTTGCATCTAAGAAATATGGATAGTCTTGTATAATCAGCAACTTCAGAATTGATCATTTACTTGAAATAGCTGAAAGGTTGTGCTGTTATTTTTCTCATAATTGTACACATTTTTTTACAGACCAAACCACCAGTTGGAGCCTTGCGACAAAATGTAGTCCTTGTTATGTTCTTACAGTATGTGTCATTTTCGGACATACCCACATTCTCTTGAGCCAGTGTGGTCATAGTCACAGCAGAAGAGAAGAGAGCTTACCCATTTCAAACCTATACATGTGTGAATAATACTTCCACCTGTCGCTGTCCTAGATAACGAGTCTCACTTATTGCTGTGGGAATGAATCACCTGAACATACATAGGTAACATGGCTTGAACATTCAAGAAGTCAATTAACAGGACGTTTGTGGAAAGCTTGTTAAATTCCTTCAGATCTGTGGGTTTCATCAAACTTCATCAAAATACAGAATGCTTGCTATCTCATGCAGTATTTTATGACTGCATGAGAATTATCATCATTTGTGGCTTTTGTGCATTTAGAACAACAAACTGACCAATGTTTATGTGTATGATGATTATATAAATACACAATGTACGTTCTAGCTTTGTGGTATTGCATTTATCAGTTTGTGTCATTTGACCATATGTTAACATAAATCATGCACAGATTAAAGGTTGATTTTATGATAATTGCTCTGCACCTGTTAATGTGAAATGTGGATTTACATGTTGTAATTGTTGAACACTGACTGATTTATCTCAGAGAATGTGTAGATTTTGAAAGACTGGAAGATTGTCAAACAGATCCGTTGGGAGTGTACTCATCCATGCTGAGCACTATAGATCCACTGGTAAACTCAGCTTTGTCAGCAGGCTGAGTGCTACAGTACAATGCTATCATCACTGCTCTTGCTTCAAACCACTTGTCTATTTTACCACTATCCATTTTCCCATCACTTTTGACAAGACTACAAAGTACCGGAACTCCTTTACTTGAAGCAAAAGATGAACACAATTACAAGGGAACAGTTTGATTTGTAGTAGAAAATCATGAGCTTTAGATCTTCTCCAGTACTCTCACAAATACTGAAAATGTGTTATGGGCATTTTCTCATGTCAGTTCATCATTTAATGTCGGCAAATAGATCATAAAGTAATGTCTAAGCTCTGCTCTCAGCCACATTTCTCTTATGCAACGTTTTTGTCACACTCTTGTGTAACGCTACTGCTGTGTTCACATTCGGCTATACCACACAATATTTCCCAACAAACCATGCACAGAAACTGAAATCAGCCAAAAGAGTGAATATTCAACTTTGCTTTGCTGAAACACTTAATTCATCCTATCTCACTTGAGCTTTTACATCAATTCATTTTGTGATTTATAAGGGGAAAATTGATGCTTTGAAGTTTTTAATTTGAGAAACAGAATGACAAAATTTTTGATTGGCTTGTGACATTTTGGATGGCAAAACACTTATCTTCAACTTGAAACTAATTTCAGGGTGAGTTTGTTAAAGTGATGTTTGCAAACAAAGTGAAAATAGGAAATATACTTGTAATGACATTTGTAATGTGTATAGTCATACCCACAAATGTATAACCAACACCCCAAAATGCAAATTTAAGGTCTCTGAAGCATATAGAACGTAATAATGTTTAACATACTCAAAATAAATAAAACACAAAATACTGAATCGTAATTTAACTCATTTGAACACAACCATAAGATAAAATAGGCTTGATCAAATGATTATTTCTCATTTAGCATCATTTGATGAGCGGTATTACATCATTTTCAGAAGACACGCAGGCCAATGACAAACAGGAAAGTATGTTTTGTGGGTCTGCACATTACACAGACAGCACACCATCAGACTGCAGCAGCTTGAAGATGTCTGTGGTCTTTTCTTCAAAAGCATCTGAGGTCAAAATTGAAGTTGGTACATACCAGAAATTTCCAAAAGCTGAACCTGTGGAGGCTGCTATGATCAGAACTCCAAATCCAAGTAAGTGATCAGTTGAAGTGATTTGAATGCTTTTTTAAAAGTAAACATAACATTAAAGTGACAATTTTGAAAATGTTTTATATTTAGGGGGGGCAGGGGTTGTTTTTGTTTTTGTATTTAAATGTGTTTACAACCAGAAATATATTTACAGAGTTCCGCCATTGCAGTTTGGTTCTGGTGAGCTTTGGATTGCTGTGTGTTCTTCAAGCAATTCTCAACATCTCTCTAAGACTTGCTAAGCCCACTGAGAAAGGTAATGCATGCGCTGTATTTGTGTCAAAGTAATCATAAAAGAGATGTGTTTCAAAGCTAATTACATCAAATAAATGACAAGTTCCAAGTGCTTCATATAAAAATACTGTAAAACCATGTAACCATGTAAATCAAAAGGACAAACAAAAGTTCTTGGATGAAATGGAACGCAGAGAAATACTACAAAACTGAAAGTAGCTGCTTTCTAAAGAGCTTGTTCATAACTTTTTTAATGTTCTGACTAATAATACTGACCTCCCCAGCACCAAATCACAAAGAGATAATGTTAAATGTTTGGTAACTAGTTTGTGTTTGTCAGCTAAAGAGACAGATATTGCCAGGGTTTGGTGGGGACCAACGCAGAGTTAAAACGATAACCAACTATATCTGCTTTACATTCAGCAAGTGAACACCAAAGCACTTCAAATGATTTGGCATTGCAATGGTGATGCTATATTTTTGGTCACATGAAGCAGTTGAGTTTTGACGCAGAAAACAAATGTTGAAAGTTGCACCGTGTTGCATTGCTATACAAGTCTATGTTTACTGTTGTATCATGAGGCTGTTCTGGCTACATAATCTGCATTATGACATTTTAAGTTAGAAGTCACTGTCTGTGCTGCTGTTTTGAGCTGAGACAGAGGAAGCAAGATGTCCAAAGGGCTGGATCACATTTGGCTCCAGTTGTTACTACATTTCCTCAAACAGCAAGAGCTGGGATGACAGCCGGAAGGACTGTGTGCAGAGAGACGCTGACCTGGTTGTCATCAACACCAGACAGGAACAGGTATTTTCATGATTTTACTGTTTTGTTATTGTTTTGTTTTGTTTTAACCATTGAAGTGTATATTTGTCTTTCCTGTCACCTACAAAAATGAAGTGAGGTGAGGTGGCACATGATTTGTGTTACAGATGAGGTGGCACATAATTTGTGTTACAAATTCAAAGATTGTAATAAATCCTGATGCTATGATCTACATGCATGAACCACTGGTGGTCAGATGTCTTGTCCATGCCCTATATGCAAATCAAACATATCGCAAACAGAAAGGAGTAATTTCATAAATAGCATTTTGTAGAATTGATAGGAATGATCAGTTAAAATTGTAATAAACTTTTCAGAAAGTTTTCTAGTGTTGATCCAGACTGAACAATTAAACAAAACAAATTATTCAAGGGAATCGATGGACTGCCCTCATAGATGACTAGGTAGGTGACCTGGTCTACTATTGTTTACCATAAACTATGATATGTTTACTACTTTTACTTTTTTTTTTTAATTCTTCTTCTTTTCCTTTCGGCTTTTCCCTTCAGGGGTCGCCACAGCTAATCAGTTGCCTCCTTCTGACCCTGTCTTCTGCATCCTCTTCTCTCACACCAACTACCTTCATGTCCTCTTTCTCTACATCCATAAACTCCTCTTTGGTCTCCCTCTGAGCCTGCTGCCTGGCAGTTCAAAACTCAGCATCCTTCTACCAATATATTCACTATCTCTCCTCTGGACATGTCCAAAACATCTCAGTCTGGCCTCTTTGACTTGATCTCCAAAACCTCTAACGTGCTGTCCCTCTGATGTACTCATTCCTGATCCTATCCTTCCTGGTCACTCCCAAAGAGAACCTCAGCATCTTCATCTCTGCTACCTCCAGCTCTGTCTCTCCTGCCTTTCCTCAGTGACACTGTCAACCAAACAACATCGCTGGTCTCACCATAGTTTTGTACACCTTTCCTTTCATTTTAGCTGTAACTCTTCTGTCACACATCACACCTGACACTTTCCTCCACCCGTTCCATCCTGCCTGTACCTGCTTCTTCACCTCTTTTCCACATTCTCCATTGCTCTGGACTGTTGACCCTAAGTACTTAAAATCCTCCACCTTCTTGATCTCTTCTCCCTGTAACCTCACTCATCCACTTGGGTCCCTCTCATTCATACCCATGTACTCTGTCTTACTGCGGCTAACCTTCATTCCTCTCCTTTCCAGGACAAACCTCCACCTCTCTGGCTTCTCCTCCACCTGTTCCCTGCTCTCACTGCAGATCACAATGTCATCTGCAAACATCATTGTCCATGGAGATTCCTGTCTAACCTCATCTGTCAGCCTGTCCATCACCATATCGAACAAGAAGGGGCTCAGAGCTGATCCCTGATGCAGTCCCACCTCCACCTTGAACTCCTCTGCAACACTTACAGCACACCTCACCACTGTGTTACAGTCCTCATACATGTCCTGCACTGCTCTAACATACTTCTCTGCCACTCCAGACTTCCTCATACAATACCACAGTTCCTCTCTGGGCACCCTGTCGTAAGCTTTCTCCAGATCTACAAAAGCACAATGCAGCTCCCTCTGGCCTTCTCTGTACTTCTCTATCAACATCCTCAAAGCAAATACTGCATCTGTAGTACTCTTTTTTGGCATGAAACCATACTGCTGCTCACAAATGCTCACTTCTGCCCTTAGTCTAGCTTCCACTACTCTTTCCCATAACTTCATTGTATGGCTCATCAGCTTTATTCCTCTGTAGTTGCCACAACTCTGCACATCTCCCTTGTTCTTAAAATGGGCACCAGCACACTTCTCCTCCATTCCTCAGGCATCTTCTCACGATCTAAGATCCTGTTGAACAATCCAGTCAGAAACTACTGCCATCTCTCCTAGACACTTCCAAACATCTACAGGTATATCATCAGGACCAACAGCCTTTCCACTCTTCATCCTTTTCAATGCCCTCCTCACTTCATCCTGACTAATCTTTGCTACTTCCTGGTCCACAGCAGTCACCTCTTCAAGTCTTTGTTCTCTCTCATTTTACATGTTCATCAACTCTTCAAAGTACTCTTTCCATCTTCCCATCACACTACTGGCACCTGTCAATAGACTTCCATCCCTATCCTTAATCACCCTAACCTGCTGCACGTCCTTCCCATCTCTGTCTCTCTGTCTTGCCAACCAGTATAGATTAGTATCTCCCTCCTTACTGTCCAACCTAGCATACAAGTCATCATAAGCCCCTCGTTTGGCCTTTGCTACCTCTACTTTCACCTTACACTGCATTTCCCTGTACTCCTGTCTACTCTCCTCAGTCCTCTCAGTGTCCCACTTCCTCTTAGCTAACCTCTTTCTCTGTATACACTCCTGTACCTCCTCATTCCACCACCAAGTCTCCTTATCTACTTTCCTTCCAGATGACACACCAAGTACTCTCCTACCTGTCTCCCTGATCACATTAGCTGTAGTTGTCCAGTCATCTGGAAGCACCTCCTGACCACCCAGAGCCTGTCTTAACTCCTTCCTAAAAGTCATGCAACACTCTTCCTTTTTCAGCTTCCACCATTTTCTCTTCTGTTCTGCCTTTGCCCTCTTCATCTTCCTCACCACCAGAGTCTTCCTACACACCACCATCCTATGCTGTTTGGCTACACTCTCGCCTACCACTACTTTGCAGTCACTGATCTCCTTCAGATTACACCGTCTACACAAGATGTAGTCTACCTGTGTGCTCCTACCACCACTCTTATAGGTCACCCTATGTTCCTGCCTCTTCTGGAAGAAAGTATTCACTACAGCCATTTCCATCCTTTTTTCAAAGTCAACTACCATCTGTCCTTCTGCGTTCCTCTCCTGGATACCAAACCTGCCCATCACCTCATCACCTCTGTTTCCTGGACCAACATGTCCATTGAAGTCTGCTCCAATGATAACTCTCTCACTTCTCTGTATGCTCTGCATTACTTTGTCAAAGTCCAACCTGAACTTCTCCTTCTCCTCCAGCTCACACTAACCTGTGGAGGATACCCACTAACAACGTTGAACATCACACCTTCGATTTCTAGCTTCAGACTCATCACTTTATCTGATACTCTTTTACCTCCAGGAATTCCTAACAAACTCCTCCTTCAAGATTACTCCTACTCCATTTCTCTTCCTATCTACACCATGATAGAACAACTTGAACCCTGCTCTTAAACTTCTAACCTTGCTACCTTTTCACCTGGTCTCCTGGACACACAGTATGTCTACCTTCCTTCTCTGCATCATGTCAACCAACTCTCTACCTTTTCCTGTCATAGTTCCAACATTCAACATCCCTACTCTCAGTCCTATACTCTTGGCGTTCCTCTTCTCTCTCTTCCTACGATCACACTGTCCTCCTCTCTTTCTTCGACGAACAGTAGTCCAATTTCCACCGGCACCCTGTAGGTCAACAGCACCAATGGCGGTTGTTGTTAACCCGGGCCTGGACCGATCTGGTATGGAAGTCATAGATTTGATTTGCATGTTTGATTTGGCAAAAGTTTTACGCCAGATGCCCTTCCTGACGCAACCCTCTGTATTTATCCGGGCTTGGGACCGGCACAATAAGACACTGGCTTGTGCCCTCTTGTGGCTTACATTTTTTTACTAACATGTTTTTTTATTTTTTTATTTTTGGAAGTTAAGCTCACCCTTGGTAAAAAAAAAAAAAAAGCAGTCCAGCCAGGCTGACGCAGGGACGTATGGACAGAAGAATTGTACCACTCCACACTAGAGAGCATCTTGACATGTTCATCACAGCTTGATATGCTAGCTGCTCAGAACAGTTTCTTTCCCAGGCCCCTTGTGTAACCTTCATTCTTCATACTGTAATAATTATGAACATTATACAATCACTACTGGGAATTTACAATTTGATGACAACATCAATGTTATCCATAATGTCCACATGTTTACATTTTTTAACATGTTTAGGTTATATTTCCTATATTACTCTTGCGCTCCAATATTTTGCATGTTCTCCTCTGTTGTGTTCTGTTATTCTCTTCTCCTTTATTGCACTACTTTTAAGTTACATCATTTTAAGGGCAACATAAAATTTGTGATGCTCTAGTTGCTCATGGCAATGTGATTCACAACAGGCCTTTCTTACTGGATTCACAATGGCAGCATGGGTTGGTATGACTGACAGACAGGAGGAAGGAACTTGGATCTGGGTGGATGGAACACCACTTAATAAAAGGTAAAATACCAATCAATGTTAAATGTCCTGTCATTTATGGAAGCACTGTTGCCTCACAGCAAGATAGTTCTGGGTTCAGTTTCTTTCTGTGCAGTTTGTATGTTCTCCCCATGTCTGCCTGGGTTCTCTCCAGGTTCCCCAACTTCCTCTCACCTCCAAAAACATGCAGCTTAGCTCAGGGGTGGACAGGCGGGCCAGCTGAAGAGGAGATAGATGCAGTGTTTATTTGCACTAATGAAAATGACATTCATATATAAACAATTATATATAAAGTATATAAAGCATATTTTGCAAGACTTGTTTTAAAAGTTATTTTAGAACTGTATTTCTTTAATAAAATGCATTATATAGTTTAAACAAGCGTTACAAGCCGGATTACAAAGCCTAGCAAGCTGTACACAGTCCGCGGGCCGTAGTTTGCCCATGCCTGGCTTAGGCGAATTGATGACACCAAATTGTCTGTAGGTGTGTTGTTTGTCTTTCATATGGACCCTCAATTGAGAGTTTAAGACTCACTTTGGTTTTGAATGAATTGAAAGTCAGAATCATATATGCTGACAATTTCCATATACTCTGCAGTTCAGAGTTGCACTCATTCAGTTTGGCCCTCCGGTTTTTAAAAATTCCAAATCAGGAAGCCATGTATATTTTGACAGTTCTTTTGCTGATCATTCCACATCTCCGAAAATGAATGAGTCTGAGCAGCAGGTCAATAAGACTGTTACACGACCCCCTAACTTTACTGACAGAGTTTAGCATGCTTTAAGTCTCCATAAGCAGCATCAACTTTGTCACAGCTGTTAATTCATCAAACTGCAACTAAGAAACATTCGCACAACTAATCTTTTAGCACATGTTGAAACCCATCTGATAAGGACTATTTTCTGACCAGAGTTACTAGTATTCAGAAACCATTTTATAAAGGATGCTCACTGCTCCTCAATAATGGATCAAATGCAGAAAAGAATACCCCTGAGGGAGCTACCCAACCAGGATCAATAATTTTTAGAATAAATGTAAGTGATGAATGAAACTCTCAAGTAACTATGTGCATGGATGCTTTTAAGATAGTATGAGCTGCATATGTCAGACAACAAGAAACTGAAGCTAACAATAAAAAAGAAAATTGATATAGGCCATTTTTAAGAGCTATCACACGTGCAACTACAAGCTATGACTCTCAGCAGCCATCAATTGCTTGCAGTTAATCGTAATGTCTGCACCACAATGCCAAAGGTGCTGCTATTCACAAAAATAAAGTGGTATTTCCTAGATATGGCTATAAAATATGACTGACAAAGGGCCATGCAATAAGATGGGAGAATTCCAACAGTTTGTTGACTTCTGAGGTTCATGGATTGTTAATACTAATCTAACCTATTGTCAAAACAAAACAAAAAGTCCAGGAAATTACCTTAAGGACCAATATGGGTCAAATACCCTAGTTGCACAGACATGCCTGTTGGATTAAGTAGAATACCACCCAAATCCAGATGCTCCAAAACTCATCTGTTCATTGGCTGACCAAGACCAGAAAGCGATCCCACATTAGTTTCAATCGCTACGCATTCCCTTCCTGTCTGCTGCAGATGTAAGTATTTACTAATTAGAGAAGAACTTTGTTATTAATTTATAAAGCTCATAATGGTCTCATGACAAAGACCTCCAACCTTATAACTTTCTAGATGCCTTTGGTCTTCTGGTAGTGACCTTTTTTATTATTTTATTACTAAAATAAAACCAAAATACCATAGTGAGAAATCCTTTTATTATTATAGTATGAGTCTTCCAGAGGGCTGATGAGACTGCACCCTCAAGACCTACTTTTTTAGTCTGACTTTTTATTTTTTAATTAATCCATTTAGGAGTATTTTTGTTCTTTGTATTATTATGCAGGTTGCAGTGGGCTACTGGGCAGCCTGATGGGTGGCTTGGACGAGAGGACTGTGGTGAACTTCGAACAATGATCGATTTCATTGGCCTGAATGACTTTAACTGTAATGCTAGAAGCAGGTGGATCTGTGAAAAACCTCTGAGGTAGCTCCACTTGTAAGTGTAGAGGCCTCATAGTATTTCACCCTCTTTTGCTGTAATTTGTTCAGTCAGTAATTGTAGTTAATGCATACTTAAAATGTCCGAGCCACAGAATGAAAATGTGTTGAGGTTTCCAATGTGGTGAGGATAAATTAAGGCGTTCACTTTGAAATGTGTGCTCACTATGTGTAAGATGTGATACAGATCTCAAACTTTTTAAGGCTCAGTAAAACAAGTATAGTAAATAATCACATCTTCAGTGATGCTAGTGCTCATTTTTGAAAGTTTAGTCTTTAATTAGGGAAATGTGCAGGTTGCCCATGATGTGCACACAAATCTACCCCAATACCACCATGAATGCTCGTTTTTAAACTATGTGCTGATATTAGGCAGGATGGTCCCTCTCCTCTGCATCACGGAGAATGCAAAATCCATGATTTCCAAAAGAATATCAGATTTTCTCTCATAAGACCACAGGACAGTTTTCCACTTCGCCTATGAGCTTTGCCCCAAGTGGCAGGAAGTCTGGATCTGATTTATAAATGATTTCCTCTTTACATGGTAGAATTTCAACTTGTATGTGTAGATGCAATGATAAACTCTGTTTCAGAGCACATGGGGTGTGGCGATCCCTGAAGGGAAAAGCCGAAAGGAAAAGATGAACAATAAATTGTATTAATAATTTGTAAGGCCATGTTCAACACACTCAGTCTTTATAGAAAGACAATTAAAGGGATAAAAAACATGAACCAAATAAAATTGAAATAAAAGTCAAGCAGACTTTACAATTTATCATACCTTTATCGTGAAACCTTTTCCCTCACCTCACTTGCTCAGCTGACTATTGGCTTTTTTATTCTAAATAGGTCTATCTGTTGTAAACTTTTGTTGGCTTATTATTATTATTATTATTATTATTTTTTTTTTAATTTTATATACTGGTTTGAACCCCGAAGGGAAATTAAGAATGCACACTCTAGCTACTGATTACAAACGCATGCATACATATACATATATTTGTGAGTACAGGCCCCTGTATCACACACACACACATAGGGGCCTGTAGGCATGCAGGGGAGGTAGAGTGGCCGGCAGCTCCTCCTTGGTGCGCCTCAAATGAGCAATTTGTAAAGGGGACGGCACCTTGCTCAAGGGTGCCTCGGCAGTGCTCTGGAGATGAGCTGACACCTCCCACTGTCAGCTCACCTCCGGGTATTTTGGGGGGGGCGGGAGCGGGAATCGAACCGCCGATCTTAAATCATAGGACGACCTGCTCTACCGCCCGCTTTACCACTGAGCCACTGCCGCCCCAATTTTAGCACCCCGGTTAAAAAATTTTATATAAATAGATCACTTTGGTTTTTGTTCTTTGCTGTGCTTTTATAACATACAGAATACAATTGTAATACAATGCAAAACAACTGTATATGCACATGCTGATGTGGTGAAGCCAGTATTCGTACAAGACTGAAATACAAGAAAGGGCAATATCCCCTTAGTTAATAACTAAACAAGGCAAAACACAATGAATGTTTATTATTAAGCCCCCTGGGAATATTATTTAAATGACTTAAATCAGTAGGGTGTCAACAAGAATTAATCGAGAAGAGCAAAAAAGATTTGTCTGGACTTGCTTTAAATTGGTTGAAGACGTAGTGCACCAATAATCCAAGAAGACTCTTCAGTTCAATCAACCTTGAGCAAATCCAGTTGATTTTTTTTCTATCTTGATTCATTGAAAGCCTGCACTCATGAAAGATTTTTTTTTCCTGCACATTTTGCTGTTGCACACTCCAGGCCAGTTGTCGGCGGTAATGCGTCTATGTGTTGGCATACCAATCCATAAATAAGCATAAAAAAAGAATTGAAATTCAATTTCAAAATAAAAAGCTATAAAGAAAACAATCACGCATGTCGGGAGACTGTAAAGGTATTTATTGAATGTACTGTATTATGAACTAGGAAATGTTATGAAAGCGTTGGCAATGGCTCGTCCAGTTTGCCATTGTTAGTTCATTCTAACGGAGCTATGTGTGGGATCTAAATGGGACAAGGCGTTTTCTGGCCTCGCATGACAACGAATCTCAACAAATAGCCTGTACAGTGATGCATGAAAGATTTTTAATAGATATTTTTTATATAAATGGTATGTGCCAAGGCTTATGTCTGTAAAAAAAAAAACGACATGGGCATTTAAGGCTGCTTACCGGGTGCAAGATTCGGGACAGTTCGAAAAACTGGGTTTCGCGGGACAGCAAGTTAGTCCATCACGAAAGTATTTGGCTACACTTTACAGTGATAGCTGAGAAGTACAGACGGGTATAAAGTAATTCGTCAAAATGAACATGACGTATTGTTGTTATTTCGCTTTAATACAACGTTTGCAAATTATATTTAAAGGTCCCATATTATCCCTGTTATCATTCATTCATTGTCGTGGTGAGCTTTATTCTGTAATCACCGCAGCAGAACTACTTCCTGTCGCCACCGACGGAACACAGTGAACCGGAGCGGAGAGGCTGTCGGCTGAAAAGGATTTATTACTTACCTGTAACAAGAAAGACTCACGTCGTCTAATTTGCGGAAGGTAGGCATTGGATATAATATGTCCTCTGAGGCTGTACTGCAGTTTGCAACTGTTGATATATCTTCCTCTGAGTAGTTCAGGTTATCTAGCCATGCTAGCTACTGAAGACATCCAAAATGGCTGGTATATTATGTGTGGGTGTCTAGTTTGGCCCGCTGCTTTTTACGGTATGATTCGTTCATACAAATAAAGCATGAAATATGTCATATATTGTGGAACAGCATTTATCTCAATAAATCTTACCTAAGCACTTGGCAGATAGGTAGGCGATCAGGCTCATAGTGAAAATGATGTAGGTTCAGTTATGGCGCCTTGTCGCCAAATAAGCGCTTCAAGATGGAGAGAAATGAGGTGCTGGATTTGGGCATCGTTCAAGTTCAGCAAAAAAAGAACAAGCTCAGGTTATAGAGCTGCTTCTGTAACGAAGACCATGTAATGTATGGACATTTCTTGTTCTGGACATGGCGTGAATACCAGAAATTACCTCCTGCCTTCACTGCTACAAAAATATACAAGTACGGCTGCACAAATGCAATACTGATGGAGTTGTTAGTTGGAGGTCTACAGTATAATGAAAATCACGTTAAAACATATAAAATCCCCAATTTTGCAGCAGTAACATGGTAACTTCTAGCATTTCTTCGCCATCGGGCTAAAAATGTTAGCACTAATAAAACTTCATCTTAATGCATTTAATAGTGTTATATTTTGCTGTAGTTAAAAGTTGCATTGCCAATTGGAGCCAATTTCACTTCCTCAATCATTTTTGTTTATGGGGTACCTGTTTTGCTCCTCTGTGATCATTTTAGAGGTAGTAACAGTATCTAAATAGACTGAGATGGAATGTATCAGGCAAACAGAAGGCTTAAACCAGCCTGTAGTAGTTAATGGCCAACTGAAAAGAAGAAAATCCACCAAAAATGTATTTGATTTGGGAGACAGCCCAACATCTGGGAGCTTTTTATGTGATTAGAGAATGAAATCAGTCATGTAATGGATAAGGGGAATCTTTTTCCCACATGAATTCCATGCATAGTGCTACTTGATACATACGTTGAATCTGGAAGGTTGAATCTGAATCAACTGTACTTCTATTTAGGATTTGAAAACATAATTTCTCGTTAAAGGTCTTTCTTTGGATTGAACAGACTGGTGTTGAGTTTTAGATGTTTAAACACTGACAGTTGTGTAAGTCAAATGTTTGAAGTTCACTCAATTTGTGGAACACGTGTGCACTATTTAAACTCACATGCAGTGGTCTTATTATGCCCTTGTAACAAGATATTTTAGAGAAGGGATTCCATGTGTGGAAAGGGACCCAAATTATGACTCAGACTACCTTGGTCATGTGTTTTTGAGAGAAGCAGATGTTTGTAATAAATATAAAATACAAATATTCTGAGTTATATGTATCTCTTTTGCATCAATATTAAAAACAATGTTTTCTAGTGGTTAAATTACTTTGGAGCCTCCCCTTTCAAAAATAAGTTCATAACATGATTAGAGATCTGTTTGTTCACAACAATAAACATGTTGTGTCCTTAAAGTGGCATTTCAGCCATTGAATTTAGTGTTAGAGTAGGAAATTACCGTATTTTGCGCACCATTCCGTGCATCGTATAAAGAGGCGCAGTCAAAATTACGGAGGTTATTTCTGTACTTAAAACACCTTATTGTTCGGCGCATGCTAGAACAAGCTAATGGAAGCAAAACACTGTGGTTGAATTGTATTTTACTACATATTTAAAATTCAAAAAATACACTGACATTATTTCTAAATATGTTTTTTATTTTATTTTTTGAACAATCTGGCGCAGTGGCTCAGTGGTAGAGCGGGTCGTCCAATCTTCCATAGTTGGCGGTTCGATTCCCGCTCCCGCCCAAAAACACCCGGAGTGTGAGCTAACGGTGGGAGGTTTCAGCTCACCACTGGAGCACTGCCGAGGCGCCCTTGAGCGCGAGGCGCCCGTGAGCGCGAGGCGCCCGTGAGCGCGAGGCGCCCGTGAGCGCGAGGCGCCCGTGAGCGCGAGGCGCCCGTGAGCGCTAGGCGCTGTTCCCCTCACCAGCTGCTCATTTGGGCGCTCCACAAAGGGGCTGCCCGTCACTTTACCTCCCATTACATGCTTATAGGCCCCCTTTGTTTGGTTGTATTAAAGGGGCCTGTACACACTAATATGCATGCGTATGACTGACAAACTAGAGTGTGCATTCTCAATTTCCCTTTGGGGATTATAACAGTATATAAAATTTAAAAAAATATGTGGTAAATCCTTTGAAGTCTTCATCTTCGGTCTCTGCATTGAACAGCTCGGCAATTTCAGTGTTGCTGTCAGAGGCCATCTCGTTTTCAGGTGACGGCCCAGTAACGATGCCAGCTTTTCCAGAATCCATCGCTTCTGCTCGTCATCCAACTATGGCCTTGTTGCCACGGAAACTAAATTTCGTTTTCTTAACTTGGCGCAGATGATTCTCTTGCTTCCTCCACTTTTGAACAATAGATTCGTTGATTTTAAAGTCTCTCGCGGCTACTCTATTACCATTCGCAACCGCATAACTAATAGCCTGGAGTTTAAATTGCGCTTCGTAAGTGCTTCTTCACTGATGCCATTGTTGGGGGTCTTCAACCCCCCCCAACAAATGTGGTACCTCCCGGAGGTGTTCCGGAGGTAGCCTTGCTTCATGTTCTCTAATTGGTCTATCGCTGCTGGCGTACATAGTCACGTATTACATACTATGTCAGTGGAAAATGGCCGATCTTGCGGAGCGTTGACTAAAATCGCACAAAAACATTTTTACAGATATTGGATCTCAGTGTACACATGAGATGCTTCAGGTTAAGAGGAGCAGCGCTGCTTTTTGAGAAAATTAAAGGCTTTTAAGCTTGCATTATGGTACGCAAAATACGGTACATAGTGATATTTGAAAAATAGGATGATTATGGTTTGTGGTAATCCATTCTTTTGACACCTCAAAAACTAATGTTGTAATTTTAACTTCATTGAAGAGGAAATCAAATTATAGTTATAGCCCAGTTAGTTACAACTTAGTTTCAATAATTCATCATGTAATGTAAATGATCATTAATCATTAACCTAGTCATACCACCACAAACAAGTAGAATGTACAGATTTTGCGGTTTCATTATGAGTAGTTTACTGTTTGGTTTACTGCTTGGCATAACAAAATTATTAACAACCTGTTAGTCATAATATTTTCAAGAGCTAAAATCCTAAAGCAATAGACAAAGACCAAAAGGCAACTAGAAAATCCCATGTTAAATGAAGGAAAAGTGCCTACTTGTTTTCAAACATTTTGTAAATATGAATAAATGGTATACTAGATAGATAGATAGATAGATAGATAGATAGATATACTTTATTAATCCCGGAGGAAATTGCATATATCCACTGCTCAGGCATTACGTAACAAATAATACTGGATAAACACCAGGAGAAAAAGGAAACACTGACATCACAGGACATACCACAAGACATACATTACACTAACAGACAGGCACATGCAGCACTAACAGGACTTATTTACTAAACTATAACTAAAATATAAACAGTATAAAATTTAAAAATATTACAGTATTAAAATATAAACAGTATAAAATAAAATCTAAACAGTATAAAATTGAATTAAAATATAAAACAGTATAAAAAATAAATAAATACATTATATATATATATATACAACAGTATAAAATTAAATTTAAATTAAATTAAATTAAATTAAATCCATTTTCAACCCCGTGCTGACCTCGCCACCTCCCCCCCGTTCCTCCTGAGAGAGTCATTGTACCCCCTGATGGCACGGGGCACGAAGGAGGACCTCAGCCTATTTATTCATATTTAGTTTCTAAAAACTTTGGCTTGAATCATTAAGGATGACAGTTAATAAATTACAAATACAGTGCGCCCTCGTTACTTGCAGTTAATGCGTTCCAGGAACCGCACGCGAATAACGAATTCTGTGATACAGCGACAAACTATTAATCTTATTATTTATAGTAATTTAAACGTTTATGAACCCTTCCCATACTGATCTTAAACCACCTTATATCTGTATTATTTTTGCCCACACTCTTATCGACTGTTTAAATCACTTTTGTGTCTCATGGAAGTGCGTTGCGTTCCGAGACTCTCGGAACATAGCGCACTTCCAGATGCCATCAGCCAATAGAATGCACGTACGGTATCACTTGATTACCTACCAAAAATCCACGATGAGGTGAAGTCACGAGTGTTGATGCACAAATGCTCGAGAGCGCACTGTATGTACAAGCAACTAAACACCTTTTTTTTGGGGGGGGGGGTCCTTTCATGGATTGGACAGTCAAGGATATCTGACAGGAATTTTGTAAGGGAATTGACAGGAGGCAAAATCCCATTAGCAAGAATTAAAACCCCTGGCCATAACTTGGGGACTACAGCGGCATTACAGAAAAAGCACCCTCAAACCCCTGAATGATTTTGTAATGGCAATTAAATATTTCTGACAAACTTTTGCCATTTTTGTGGGAAAAAAACATTGTATACTGGGTAAACCTTCAAACAACAAATTCATGTCTGTACTAGTACCGGTAACAGCCCTTGTTCAGTTATCATGTCAAAACAACACAAATGTTGTATTTGATGAACTATAATGATTGATTTGCTATAAAACAGGACTGAAGGAAATCTCTCATTTTTCATTACTTGTTTTTTTTTAAGTTGTTCCCAGACATGGTAAGTGTGATTCATTATTTGCGGCTATTGCAATATCTGAATGTTACTTGTAGTGAATATTTCGGGAAAATAAGGGGTAAATTGCTTTGTTGTGTTGTGAATGCATTGGCTAACTGGCCTATGTTATAGTTGGTCAACATTGTTTCATAATTTTGAACATCCTTTGTAAGCCAGAAGGTGTTGTCCAAAAATATTTTTATGCATATTTTTTATTGAATCAGTTTTTTTGTGTAGTGTTACTTTGCTTTCCAGTCTTGAAAGAAGAATGGAGTGGGGTCAGCACAGGAAAGAAGTCTTGTGACTGACAGACTGAATTTAAAGAGAAAACAACACAAATACACACAACGACTGTGCCAGCTTGTACTAATAAAATACGTGGGGGAAGATTTCATTTGAAACATTTTTTAAATGAAAAACGCTTGATCATCTGTAATAGTATATTTCTGCTCTCCACCTCACAGCCTCGCTGTGTACAGAAACAGTATTTTGCATCTTGCTCCTACCCTTGGCTGGAGCCAAGTGCATCATTCTGTTGCCAACAACACCAGAGGACGCCATTTCATATTTGGAATTGTGACTTGTACTGCTCCAGTAACACCTCTTCAGTTTATTCAGATTGAGACGAGTGCAGATTGCTCTCCAGCAGTTTGCCATTCTACAAAGTATAACTGCGGGCGACCAGTGTCACAACTGTTTTGTAGTGGCATTGCATATTCACTTTACCTCTCTGAATAAGACGGCAGGCATCAGCTGCTGAATTTCACCTGGACATAAACAGCGAAACACACAACAGTGTGATCCTGACGCTATGTACCACCACCACTCACAACAGGGATCCCAGCCCTTTCCTAATGGACCCAGGCCTCCACATCGTCAACCAACTCCAAATCAGCATCAGAATCGCCCTGCATCTGGCATAACGTCACAAGTGATGGGTTTCCAGTTTCCTCGTCCCACTCAGTTACCTGATGAACTGGAATCTGCCCTGGCTATCCGTGGGGGTAGGGACATGGACCATCGTGTCATCGATCACCTGAGCCAATTAAACCAAAACCAGAACCAAAGTTCAGGTTCTGGGATTGGCCAACATGGTAGTTACAGCTCTACCCCAATACCACTCACTTCTGAAAATCAGCCTAGTCACCAGCAAGGAGTAGATTGGTCCAATTACCAGCCTCCAAATAAGCTTTTTGCTGGTCAACCATCTAATGCTAGCCACCTGCCCCAACGACACCAGGGGCCTCCACAGCAGCCGCAGAGCAGCCACACTGGAACAAGCAACCCTACCTGGACTGGCCCTGCAAAAGACTCACCGTCTCCCCAAGCACACCATCCCCATGGTGGTGGTGGGGATGGTCAGGGTCTATACACACCAGAGAGTGCAGGAAGCATCCTGGCTAGCTTTGGACTTTCAAATGAGGACTTAGAAGTGCTGAGTCACTACCCTGATGAGCAGCTAACCCCTGACACGTTGCCTTTTATACTTCGAGATATCCAAATCAACAAGTCAGGCAATCAGAAAACTATGGGTTCCACCTCAGTACCCTCTTTCTCACACATCCATGATGGGCCACTCTCTCCTCGTTCTTCTTCATTAGCACGTTCCCACTCCCCAGAAGTCCCAAGCCTTCTTACTGTTACACAGACAGCAGGAAAAGTAATTGACTATGGTCATGCCAGTCGATCAAAGGATGGTACAGATAACAGAGAGACTTTCAAAAGAGAGCAACTGTCCAGTGAAAGGACTGTTAAAATGTACCCAGCTCCATCATCCTCACCATCTCCAAAAGCAAATAAAAATGAAAGAAGGCACAGTCATTTGGAACACACAGAATCAAGTAAGCATGGAGACCAGGACTATCGCAGGATGAGTCGCGAGCATCGCAAGAGCAATCGGTCACCTGGAAGAGAATTTCCACCATCGTCTAAATCTCGTAACCTAGATTGTGACTACAGGCGTGACATACCCAAACCTAGACCTTCACCTGAAGCCAGGAGTGAAGCTTCCTCAAGACGGTCTCTCTCCTCTTCATCTGGCTCAAAATCAAATAGCAGCAAGAAGTTGCCTACCCCCATCATGATAAGTGATTTCTCAGCTGCTTCACCAAAGGTGTATCCCCATACCTGCTCCCTGTGCAACATTCCCTGTGATCAGGAAAAGGTAAGTGCTAACATCCCCTTCTAACATTCTCTAAAAGGAATACCTTCATATGTTAAAATTTAGACTTTTTTTTGACCAGATGAGTGACTCATCTTTGGAGTGCTCTGTCAGTAATTCACATTGACATGAGCTGAAATGTTATCCAATTGGCTTGTTTCAGGCAGGCAGTTTTCATGATTGGCCACAAACTGCTAGCAGACTTACTTTGAAGTGGCATCATGCTAGCTATTTTTCTCAATTCTGGTTACTGCTTATCATTGAGTTACTTGACTGGGTTTTCATAGACTTATCATTTTAGACCTCCACGTGGTGGCCAGAGGAGCTCAATGAACTATAACTTAAAGCATACAGATTCTGTATACATATGGCACCCATTACAAAGTTGTGTTGCAAATACATTGAAAAGACAATGATGCTTTTCTACAAAAGTTGTTAGGACCGTCCATCAGCCTGATGTGGTTATATACTGTATGTTGCCTTTAAGTTATCAGCCATGTTAAAAATTAGTGCAGGGAGGATATACCAGTCTCATAAGTCAATGCATAATTCAATTCAATGCATTCAAGCATTGAAGCATTTTTCTGAAGTATGCTGTCAGGCATCATTCATTAGTGTCATTAGTCCATTGGCCTACACCATATGAGACATAACTGTCTGATCAGGAAAAACAGCCACTTCATGTTTAGTTTAATAGGTTAACTGAAAGGTTCATGATATACTTTTTGTTAATATTGGACCAAGTCTGCCTTTTTCACTCTGTCAGTATCTGATAATAAGAATATTCTCTTGAAATTCACACTACTTTGACCTCGGGAGGGTGTCGGTGTAGGCTACCGGACTTGTAGTGTGTTCACAAAAACCCTAGTTTCCAGAGGGTGAGATCTGATCATAAATTAACATGTTTGTTGCTGCTATGACTGGTGGATTCTGAAGTTATGTCTGCCATCATATTTGCTGATATTGTGAACTGACAGTCATCTACTCTTCTTGATGCTTGCATTGAAATTGCTTGATTAATTTCAGGAAGCACAACTCAAAATATTTTCAGCAATTTTGTGTTGTGTGTTTGCAGTCCATTTCTTATGCTGCCAATGTGTTGTCTCACTGACGAAGATAAAGCATGTGGTTTTTTTTACCTGTGGGCTGCCATGTTTGATCAAATTAGGAAATACTGACTGCTCAGTAACTGATACAAAACAGTGGTGAGCAGAAAATCGAGGCTTAAAAAAATGAACTTTTGGTTAAAATAGATAGAAATATTACTTTGATGAGTGAAGATACAGTATTTACACTCCATTAAACATTTTCACATAACAACCATTTTAAGTTTCCAGGAGTCTTTCAATAACCAAATTATTTTTGTCAAACACTTTCAAGTAACAAAATTCATTTTATTTTTAAGAAGACACCTAAAGGACAAGGCAATGGGACATGGGGATTATGACCACATTAGGCAAGTGGTTTTTTTACAGGGAAAACATACAAGTTCATGTTCAAACAAAGACCTAACATTTTACATGGTAGAATACTGTACTTTAATGGTTATACTGCTTTAACCATAAACAAAGCAACATGATCATGGTAAATACAGACTTAAATGATTCTAATTTTGTTAAAACACTGAATAAGTCTGAACTTATGAAGAGTGGTTAAATTGCAAAATTAATTGATATTTTTATTCACACACACCTTAACATAAAAGAAATTGGAATATCTGTTTTAAAGATTTTAGTTGTTGTAAATAAGAACATTTTGTGTTAGCTGCATATTTACAACTGAATTTATAAGAACGTCTACAAGATACTTATTAAGAATGATTACCTGACTGGGAAATGCTAAATTTAAAGAGTTTAAACTCGTCAGCAGATTTGAAGTATAAAAAAAATACTTGCTTGGTTCAGCGTCAATGTTGAATAAACTCCTTTCGTCTTAAGAAAATCCAGTTGTTTCTGGAGTGGAGTCATTTTTGCTTCTGAAATTTGTGGGTTTACTGTACAGTTCATACAAAAGGTAAATAAGTTTTACTCTTTGAGTGCTTTGTAACTAGGCATGGGCATCAAAACCTGTTCCAAATTGGAGTAATTTCTAATGCTCAGATTCCATCCTAATCATGAAGTTTTCATTTTGATTCTGTTTGATGGTTCTTAAATGCAATTCACTCAAGTTCAGAAGGTTAGTTATGCAGTCTTCATCCTTGCAGTCCACACGTTGAAGTATCCTTGGGCAAAGTACTGAACCCTAAATCGCTCTTGTCTGAATGGTTACCATTTGTAATGAGGAAATTGTGCCTTGCATGGTACAAATGTCACCAGTGTATGAATATTTGTGTGAATGCTGGCTAGTGTTGGAAACCACTTTCAATGATCAGTCAGGCAAGAAAGAGGCTATATACTCCAAATACAGTTGTTTTACGATTTCCGCATTGGTGTGTCCGTAATTTCCTTACAGCTCAGACGAGCCCATCACGGGCCCACCATGGAGCACGGCAAACCACACTCAAAAGTATAATTTTATTTTTCCCTGAATATTCAATTTGTGATTGTCCAAAACTGCAATACACTGTTGTAAAATCAAATGCTTAAATGGTAAATAGCTTCTCGTAGCTGCTATTCTATTTTATAGCAACACCATAAGAACTAAATTTGTGAATAAAAATAATACATGACATTGAAACATATTGTTAGACAAAATGTGACATAACACAAACTTTGAAGCAAAGCCATCCTGCAGGACATTGTCGTGAAAAGAGATCCTAAAGTCCTTTGAAAGTTTTCGTCGTTTCTGTCTTTGACAGTTTTTGTATTCAAAATTTTCTACGGTGCAATACGTCAGCCACCCAGAACCAGGATCATATGGCAGAATCAATATTGTAATTTTTAAAATCTAGATGGTGCCCAACCCTAAATGTGATACAAAAGTAAATCTGTATGGTTAAATGCATTTGTCCTGATTTATCGAGTTGTTAATGATCATTTATTCATCTTAGTTTCTTTATTTTCATATTTGAATATATAGGTTTCTCCAAGTGACCCAATTACATGTCATGATATTGCAGAAGATAAGGTGGTCTTTATTTAAATTATTGTAAAATTCAAGATCTCAGCTTTCTCTTGGTTTATGTAAATTATTGTAAACTTGAATCAATGTGCTTTTCTTTATTTTTAACTAAATGGTTATATAGCAGAGGCAGTCATAGGAATTTTGTAGTTTGGTGAATGAGAATAGTGAAACCATTTGCTCTCTTCAAGCCATAGAATATTAGTACTGTAAATTAAATGACAACATTTGCAAAAATATTACTTAATCTTTTTTTTGTTATTTAAATTTTTTTTTGTCTGCAAGCAG
Organism: Antennarius striatus; assembly: GCF_040054535.1. Taxonomy (NCBI): domain Eukaryota; kingdom Metazoa; phylum Chordata; class Actinopteri; order Lophiiformes; family Antennariidae; genus Antennarius; species Antennarius striatus. The sequence continues at coordinate 14,503,561 of NC_090783.1, read as the reverse complement.
TGGAAAGCATGAAAATTTATTCAAGAACAAAAGAAAGCATGTGTTTCTGCCTACCAAGGTTGATCTGGTCTCAAATGGACTGAGTATTTCTGAGTATCTGGTGCATTTTGAAAATGGTTTTGTTATGTATGTAGGGCTGTTGTATTTTTTTTAAAAATTTTAAGAACATAAAACATGCTAGATTAAATAATGGTTTTCTAGCTGAGAACCCATTCAAATGTGGTGGGAGTGGAGTGGATCTCCAATGCGTGATCTGTGTTTTGGGTACAAGTTAAGTTCCCTGACAGAACCTCCTTAAGGGATCAATAAAGTTCTACTCCACTCTCTACATTCACATGTGTACTTAGAGCAGCATGCTTTTGATTGGATCACTCAGGACAGATGTTGAAACCAAATCTCAATGTTCGGCCATACTGTGATCAAAGCGGTGAGCCCCAACTTTAAGTTCATTGCTATTCAAACCAAGTTAAAGAAATTAGTCCAGGGAACAAAGTTCCACTTTTTGAGGTTCTCTCTCAGTAATGTCCTTCACTATAGATAAACAACCTAATTTAGTTTAATCTTTTTTATTCAGTTTTTATTTTGGCCTTTGATGAGCATTGTTTCTATTTGTTTCTGATGACATTTCTTACTATTTGCTGTTTTTCTACAGGACTGGGATGATCATATTAATACAGTCAACCACACTGCTGCCTGCAGAGATCTGCGCAACAAGTGAGAGCATTTTTTAATGTGCTGTTAAAGCATCTTCACTGTATGTAACTATTACAGTTAACAGATACATTCTGAAAATACAGTATCACACACACACAAACACACATACTGCTGGTATTTGTTCTGGTGTTTACATGGCTGACATGCATTGGTGTCTCTCCCTGAAGATATCCTGACTGGAAACCAAATCTACCAAGGTAAGTTAAACTCTTGTCTTTCAAATTAGCACTTCTGTTGATTATCACTTTAAGGCAGAGGTTATTTTAGACTGCCAAGAGAGAGAAATCCAAAATTGTCAAGGCAATAGCATGAGCTACCCTTCATCAATTGTGAGGTGTCTGCTGTAATTTCATTATCCAAATGAATGCTGTCTTTTTATCAGTTGGCGTGGACAATATGGCGGCAGGGCTCCGTGGCATCCTAAAGATCGCTCTCCATCACTTTCAGTGTCTCAATCCCTCTCTCGTTCCCGTTCCCCAAGTCCTCTTCACAACAGAGAAAGGGCAAGCCTCCAACACCATAGGCCACATGGGAGGTCTTACTCACCCTACAATCACCCTCGCTACCAACGCTTTACAGGTAGACCACATGCTACACAGTGGGCACAAAGAACCGAAATGTAAAGCACACAAAATGATTTAGTTTGAAAGTATAAATTAGTAGAAACATGTCCTATGCTTGGTGCATGGGTATTATTGTCGTTTTTGGTATTGTTGTTTTCAGTTGTCAATATATTATTCATTAGTGTACATTGTGACTAGCAGAATACAATACAAAGCCTGTTATCATTATATACGTATATAAGATAGAGAGAAATCAAGAATAACACTCCTGTTGGTACAAGAAAATACAAGATTACATCCAATTTAATGTGCTGAATACTGTAATCATATGAAAACACACACCATACAATCAACCATATTATATCTGTTGATCAATAGACAATTAACCAATGTGCCATTGTTATTGCTTTTTTGCTGAGTAGCGACTGAACAGTATTCTGTAGAAATGTATCTTCACACTAGCAGTAAAATTCATGGAATGCATATTCAGTAGCATTAATTAATATGATTGCTGTCCTCCTCACTCGTGGCATTTCTATAGGGGGTTCCTCAGGCAGTTGGATGAAACGTTCACATGATGATTCAAACAGGTTGTCTGACCGACATCGCCCCTCTAAAGTGGGTCACAGTTCCAAACATGGACCACTTCAGCCCTCTACAAAAATTGTCAAAAACTTGACCAAGTGTGGATTGAAAAATTCGAAGATGGCCAATGTGAAGGCTACTGACACGGTAGGTGTTATCTTTTGTTGTCTCTAGGTTTGTAAATTCTTTCTATAAAAAAATAACAAGAATTGGCCCAGAGTCGGTAATAATTTGAAAACAAGGTTCTTGTTTTGTTTTTGTTTTTTTCCATTACTCTTTATCCATCGACTCCACACTGTAAGGATTTTGATGAGGGTGGAGTATAATACAAAAAAATTGAACCACAATATTCTTTGAAGTTTTTTGTTTTACTGCAAAGAACCCCGACGATAGACAATTTACTAGTGCGTGTGTAATTTACAATTTGCTATCATTAGAAAAAAAGAAGAGGAAATATACTTTATTGATCCATTTGGGAATTTTTTTTTGCCCACTTGTGCTTTCATATACACACACACACACACACACACACACACCTCGGCAGCTCTGGACCAGCAGGCCTTGAACCGGCCACCTTCCGGTCCCCACCCTAACATCTAGTGGACTGAGCTGCTGCTGCTTCAAGTATTGAAAATATATATATTTTTAGACTTTAGCATTTAATCAACTAGCAGTCATATATTGGTAGCCTCTGGCTGACTGAAGTTGTATTTCTACACAAACTTAACTGAACTGCTTGCTGTGGGTTTCTAGACTACCAAGCCTCCACCAGCCAAGAAGAAAAAGAAAATAGTGACTCCGACATCCCAGGATTCTTTTTCTGCAGATCGTTTGGTGTATCTAACAGGCATCCCAGATGATGCATCAGAACAAGAAGTTACTGACATGGTCAGATCCTTTGGCAAAATCAACAATGTGATCCTCATGCCATGCTCTGAAGAAGAAAGTGAGAAGGGCTTGGGGCAAAAGGTGCATCTTAATGTAATTATTTTGTTGTTTAAGAAAAACTAATAACAGGAAAATACGTACAGTATATTGTCCACTTAGAGGCAAGACGAATAAAAAAGCATTGTTTAGAAGTAGCAATGTAGCAGTTTAGTGCAAGGAAGTCTGACCAAGAAGTCTGTCTTACCTTATTTCATTCTGGAATCTTTGTGATTTATAGTAAACTGGCTTTGTGCCACAAGATATCATCATGGTATCTGCCATCCACAGCATTTTCCTTTTGTTTTCTCTGTTGCAGGCATCTGTATGCATGCTGATGGCTGGACATGCTCAGGCTCTGGCAAATGCCACAAATCTCTCCATTAGAGGCCAAAAAATCACTGCATCGGTAGCCAAGGAAAGTATAAGCATCCTGAAACTTGTTGAAAGCATGTGAATCATAGAATACAAGAAGTGGTCACAAACTTTAATTTTTCTACATTGTATTTCAATTTAAGAAGAAGCAATTATTAATATCGAGATTAATTCAAATAGAAGATGTTGCCACTTCTCAACTACATAGAGTGTATGTGTGTAATTTGAATCTTATATACAACATGTCGTTTGTTCACAATAGAAACCTGAATCTGGGAATTCTTCAGATGCTCCCAACAGGTCTGTCACGCTTCTCATTGTCTGTTCTGTTTGATAAGCCGATATTCCGCACACTCATCTTGCTTTGACTGAATGGAATCTCTTTCCAGGAAACCAAGTCCTGGACAGGACAAAGTTGCTCCTGAAGAAGACTCTGGTAGGTCAATAATGTTAGGACACAGAATTACACTGCAATTAAATGTAAACCTTTTAAGATATAAGTCTATCAACCTATAATATTAATATCTCAACTATATTTGATTAATTATGTTGAACACAACCAGTTTGATAAATTAAGGTCATGTAGACAGGTTTATTTGATGCTGTGCTCTTAGAATGAGGTTGCAGTATTGTGATAACATTAGGTCAAGTTGCATTTGGGCCCAATATTCTCCCCTCTCCATCTAGTCGCTGTAGGAGGTGAGGCTGAAGGGAGGACTGCTGATGAGGTATATACCCATGCACTTATTGTGAAATCTAAATAGCAACATTCAGAAAAAGTTGGTTAATGGTTTGGTGGCACATTCTGCTGTGCACATATTTCCACTCAGTAATGCATAGATTTGTTGTAATAGTAATTGTGATCTACATTATAATGGAGATTTCATTTAAAATTAAATCTGAAAAATCATAACAAACTCAGTGATGAATAACTATGCGTTTTATTCTTAACCCAATACAATGCCTTCCACAGAAAGGCATAGTGTTGATCACAGGACTTCCTGAAGGCGGTTGGTCAGAAAATGACATCATCAACCTGGTTCAGCCCTTCGGAACTCCCTGTGACATCATCTTAGCAAGTCAAATTGGAAAGGTGGGTGATCAGACACTTAAACCTCTTGCATAAAGGAATTATGTAACAGCAGAAATACAAATTTCCTTCTTACCCTGTTCATTTGTTCAACATGGACGAGCACAAGCCTCATGATGCCAACTTGTTGTCTGCATTCACTGTGTATGCTGGCAATCCACAACATTGAGGCATGAGGAACATATACTGTATTTCCATATATCTCCAGTTTAGCAGTCATCTTCTGTGCTTGTTCTATATTTTCACTTGATCTTATCCTTAATTCTATTATTCAGAACAGAATTTAAACAGTGTATATTTATTCAAAATCAAACTTTTTAACAAATCCCTCTAGTGCTAAAAACAAAACTTTGAGTAAATGCTCCAAAACTGAGGTACACACAGATTGTAAAAAAAAAAAACAAGTATGGTTCTTAAATTGTTATAGGTTGTTTTCTTATTGTTTCTGGATGATTGTTTTGATGCTTTCATGATACAACAATCAGAGAATCTTTTGTTGTGCATAGGCCCTTGTGTCAGTGTTGGATAGAGAGACTGCTCAGGAAATGGTGAAAATCAACAGCTTTATTCCCATGAAGATCAATGACTGTGAGCTGAAGATGATTCATGTCAAACAGTCCATCAGTTTCACGACACCGGTAGGATTCTCATAAAGTCTCGATCTACACAACATGGAGCTTTTTCACGATCTGTTGCTGCTTGATATTGCACTTTTGTAGTCGTACTTGTGTTTTTGTGATCCCTCGTTACTCGCAGTTAATGCGTTCCAGGACCACCAGCAAAAAGTGAAATTCTGCAATGTAGCGACAAACTATTTATTTTATTATTCACGGTAATTTAAAAGTTTATGATCCCTCACCATACTGATGTTAAACCACCTTCTATCTGTATTAGCTTTTCCCACAATCTTATTGACTGTTTAAAGCGCTTCTAAGTGTTTCTTTAATATTCGGAAGTGCTTTGAGTCTCGGAACGCAGCCACTTCCGGATGCTGTCAGCCAATAGCATGCGTGTACAGTATCACGTGACTACCTGCTAAATATCAGTGATGTAGTGACACATCTTGAAGCGCGAATTAGCGAGGTATTACTGTACTTTTGTATTAATTTTGTATTGTCTTTGTTTTCTGTTTTCTGTTATAGAAGTGGCCCTTGAGCACAATTGATAATCAAATCTATTTTCACAGGTGGCTCTCTACAATCTTCTGGTCGAATCTGTGGACCCATTAGTGAGTATTCTTTCATTTGGGCACAGTACCTTTTGCAATTTTTGGTCTTGATGCAGTTTTGCACTGCAATGGTTAGGACTATTGACGATGATACATGGGACACATATAGAAATCTTCCAGAATAGGAATCTACAGTATATGTGAACTCTTTCAAAAGAGAAAGAGAAAGTTCTTCTGAACTGGAGACATGGTACCCCAGTGCACGTGTTTCTCCGTATCATGAAGATCTGCTTTTCAGAATGCCAGGAGTGTGATTTGTGTCACTCTGAAGTAAATGACATGAAATGATAGCAGTCACTTTTACAATCTTTCATTGCCCTGTCAATAGTGTAATTGTATCCATTGTCTCATTAGTGCTGAAATGGTCCTTTATGTCCTGCAGGAGAGTTCTGTTCCAGTAGGCTGGAGCAGTCTGGTGGTGATCAATAATGTTCCGAGCACACCTACTGGTTCCTCTGAGGTCCAGAAACTTGTGCAACGATTTGGTACTGTCATCAAGACACTTGTGCTCAACAGTATGGTGAGGCTGCTCTTCTGTCAAGATGCAAACATCCCTTCAGTCCTAAATATGTGTACTTCTACTTTAATCAATATCCTGAGTTAAAAACGATTCTCTTCATCATCGTCTCTTCATCGTCGTCAAAGAAGGAGAGGAGGAAAGTGTTCGCAGGAAGAGAGGAACGCCAAGAGTATAGAACTGAGAGTAGGGATGATGAATGTTGGAACTATGACAGGAAAAGGTAGAGAGTTGGTTGACATGATGCAGAGGAGGAAGGTAGACATACTGTGTGTCCAGGAGACCAGGTGGAAAGGTAGCAAGGTTAGAAGTTTAAGAGCAGGGTTCAAGTTGTTCTATCATGGTGTAGATAGGAAAAGAAATGGAGTAGGAGTTATTTTAAAGGAGGAGTTTGGTGGGAATGTCCTGGAGGTAAAAAGAGTGTCGGATAGAGTGATGAGTCTGAAGCTAGAAATTGAAGGTGTGATGCTCAATATTGTTAGTGGGTATCCTCCACAGGTAGGATGTGAGCTGGAGGAGAAGGAGAAGTTCTGGTTGGACTTAGTGATGCAGAGCATACCTAGAAGTGAGAAAGTTGTCATTGGTGCAGACTTCAATGGACATGTTGGTGCAGGAAACAGAGGTGAAGAGGAGGTGATGGGCAGGTTTGGTATCCAGGAGAGGAACGCAGAAGGACAGTTGGTAGTTCACTTTGCATAAAGGATGGAAATGGCTATAGTGAATACTGTCTTCCAGAAGAGGCAGAAACATAGGGTGACCTATAAGAGTGGTGGTAGGAGCACACAGGTAGACTACATCTTGTGTAGACGGTGTAATCTGAAGGAGATCAGTAACTGCAAAGTAGTGGTAGGTGAGAGTTTAGCCAAACAACAGAGGATGGTGTAGGATGACTCTGGTGAGGAAGGTGGAGAGGATAAAGGCAGAGCAGTGGACGAAATGGTGGAAGCTGAAAAGGGAAGTGTTGCATGACTTTTAGGAAGGAGTTAAGACAGGCTCTGGGTGGCAAGGAGGTGCTTTCAGATGACTGGACAACTACAGCTAATGTGATCAGGGAGACAGGTAGGAGAGTACTCGGTGTGTCATCTGGAAGGAAAGTAGATAAGGAGTATTGGTGGTGGACTGAGGAGGTACAGGAGTGTATACAGAGAAAGAAGTTAGCGAACAATAAGACGGACACTGAGAGGACTGGGGAGAGTAGACAGGAGTACAGAGAGATGCTGCGTAAAGTGAAGGTAGAGGTAGCAAAGGCCAAACAAGGGGCTTATGATGACTCGTATGCTAGGTTGGACAGTAAGGAGGGAGAGACTGATTTATTCCGGTTGGCAAGACAGAGAGATAGAGATGGGAAGGACGTGCAGCAGGTTAGGGTGATTAAGGATAGGGACAGAAGTCTATTGACAGGTGCCAGTAGTGTGATGGGAAGATGGAAAGAGTACTTTGAAGAGTTGATGAACGTGGAAAATGAGAGAGAATAAAGACTAGAAGAGGTGACTGTTGTGGACCAGGATGTAGCAAAGATTAGTCTGGATGAAATGGGGAGGGCACCAAAGAGGATTAAGAGTGGAAAGGCAGTTGGTCCTGATAATATACCTGTAGAGGTTTGGAAGTGCCTAGGAGAGGTGGCAGTAGAGTTTCTGACTGGGTTGTTCAACAGGATCATAGATAGTCAGAAGATGCCTGAGGAATGGAGGAGAAGTGTGCTGGTGCCCATTTTTAAGAACAAGGGAGATGTGCAGAGTTGTGGCAACTACAGAGGAATAAAGCTGATGAGCCATACAATGAAGTTAGGGGAAAGAGTAGTGGAAGTTAGACTAAGGGCAGAAGTGAGCATATGTGAGCAGCAGTATGCCATCCATCCATCCATCCATTCTCTTCCGCTTATCCGGGGTCGGGTCGCGGGGGCAGCAGCTTAAGCAGGGAAGCCCAGACTTCCCTCTCCCTAGCCACTTCATCCAGCTCCTCCGGGAGAATCCCAAGGCGTTCCCAGGCCAGCCGGGAGACATAGTCTCTCCAACGTGTCCTGGGTCGTCCCCGGGGCCTCCTCCCGGTAGGACGTGCCCGGAACACCTCACCAGGGAGGTGTCCAGGAGGCATCCTAACCAGATGCCCGAGCCACCTCATCTGGCTCCTCTCGATGCGGAGGAGCAGCGGCTCGACTCTGAGTCCCTCCCGGATGGCCGAACTCCTCACCCTATCTCTAAGGGAGAGCCCGGACACCCTACGGAGGAAACTCATTTCGGCCGCTTGTATCCGGGATCTCGTTCTTTCGGTCACGACCCATAGCTCGTGACCATAGGTGAGGGTAGGAACGTAGATCGACCGGTAAATCAGGAGCTTTGCCTTTCGGCTCAGCTCCTTCTTCACCACGACAGACCGATACAGAGTCCGCATCACTGCAGACGCTGCACCGATCCGCCTGTCGATCTCCCGTTCCATTGTACCCTCACTCGTGAACGAGACCCCAAGATACTTGAACTCCTCCACTTGGGGCAGGATCTCATCCCCAACCTGGAGAGGGCACTCCACCCTTTTCCGACTGAGGACCATGGTCTCAGATTTGGAGGTGCTGATTCTCATCCCAACCGCTTCACACTCGGCTGCGAACCGTTCCAGTGAGAGTTGGAGATCACGGCTTGATGAAGCCAACAGCACCACGTCGTCTGCAAAAAGCAGAGACGCGATACTGAGGCCACCAAACCGGACACCCTCAACGCCTTGGCTGCGCCTAGAAATTCTGTCCATAAAAGTTATGAACAGAATCGGTGACAAAGGGCAGCCTTGGCGGAGTCCAACCCTCACTGGAAACGAATCCGACTTACTGCCGGCAACGTGGACCAAACTCTGACATTGGCCGTACAGGGACCGAACAGCCCTTATCAAGGGGTCCGGTACCCCATACTCCCGAAGCACCCCCCACAGAACCCCCCGAGGAACACGGTCGAACGCCTTCTCCAAGTCCACAAAACACATGTAGACTGGTTGGGCGAACTCCCATGCCCCCTCAAGGACCCTGCGGAGGGTGTAGAGCTGGTCCACTGTTCCACGGCCAGGACGAAAACCACACTGCTCCTCCTGAATCCGAGATTCGACTTCCCGACGGACCCTCCTCTCCAGAACCCCTGAATAGACCTTACCAGGGAGGCTGAGGAGTGTGATGCCCCTGTAGTTGGAGCACACCCTCCTGTCCCCCTTCTTAAAAAGGGGGACCACCACCCCAGTCTGCCAATCCAGAGGCACTGTCCCCGAAGTCTACGCGATGTTGCAGAGGCGTGTCAACCAGGACAGCCCCACAACATCCAGAGCCTTTAGGAACTCCGGGCGGATCTCATCCACCCCCGGGGCCCTGCCGCCGAGGAGCTTTTTAACTACCTCGGTGACCTCAACCCCAGAGATAGGAGAGCCCGCCTCAGAGAACCCAGACTCTGCTTCCTCATGGGAAGGCGTGTCTGCGGGATTGAGGAGGTCTTCGAAGTATTCTCCCCACCGAGTCACAACGTCCCGGGTTGAGGTCAGCAGCTCCCCATCCCCACTATATACAGTGTGGATGCTGCACTGCTTCCCCCTCCCGAGACGCCTGATGGTGGACCAGAATCTCTTCGAAGCCGTCTTGAAGTCGTCCTCCAAGGCCTCACCGAACTTCTCCCACGCCCGGGTTTTTGCCTCAGCAACCACCAAAGCCGCATTCCGCTTGGCCTGCCGGTACCTATCAGCTGCTTCAGGAGTCCCACAGGCCAAAAAGGCCCGATAGGACTCCTTCTTCAGCTTGACGGCATCCCTTACCGCTGATGTCCACCAACGGGTTCTGGGGTTGCCGCCACGACAGGCACCGACCACCTTACGGCCGCAGCTGCTGTCGGCCGCCTCGACAATGGAGGCGCGGAACATGGTCCACTCAGACTCAATGTCCCCCGCCTCCCCCGGAACGTGAGTGAAGTTCTGCCGGAGGTGGGAGTTGAAACTCCTTCTGACAGGGGATTCCGCCAGGCGTTCCCAGCAGACCCTCACAATACGTTTGGGTCTGCCAGGTCGGACCGGCATCTTCCCCCACCATCGGAGCCAACACACCACCAGGTGGTGATCGGTTGACAGCTCCGCCCCTCTCTTCACCCGAGTGTCCAAGACATGCGGCCGCAAGTCCGATGACACGACCACAAAGTCGATCATCGAACTGCGGCCTAGGGTGTCCTGGTGCCAAGTGCACATATGGACACCCTTATGTCTGAACATGGTGTTCGTTATGGACAGTCCGTGACAAGCACAGAAGTCCAATAACTGAACACCGCTCGGGTTCTGATCGGGGGGGCCGTTCCTCCCAATCACACCCTTCCAGGTCTCACTGTCATTGCCCACGTGAGCATTGAAGTCCCCCAGCAGAACGATGGAGTCCCCAGTGGGAGCACTCTCCAGCACCCCCTTCAAGGACTCCAAAAAGGGTGGATACTCTGAACTGCTGTTTGGTGCATACGCACAAACAACAGTCAGGACCCGGCCCCCCACCCGAAGGCGGAGGGAGGCTACCCTCTCGTCCACCGGGGTGAACCCCAATGTATAGGCGCCAAGCCGGGGGGCTATAAGTATACCCACACCTGCTCGGCGTCTCTCACCATGGGCAACTCCAGAGTGGAAGAGAGTCCAATCCCTCTGGAGAGGACTGGTACCAGAGCCCAAGCTGTGTGTGGAGGTGAGCCCGACTATATCTAGTCGGAACTTCTCAACCTCACACACCAGCTCAGGCTCCTTCCCTGCCAGAGAGGTGACATTCCACGTCCCAAGAGCCAGCTTCTGTAGCCGGGGATCGGATCGCCAAGGTCCCTGCCTTCGGCCACCGCCCAGCTCACAATGCACCCGACCCCTATGGCCCCTCCCACAGGTGGTGAGCCCATGGGAAGAGGGACCCACGTTGTCCTTTCGGGCTGCGCCCGACCGGGCCCCATGGGTGCAGGCCCGGCCACCAGGCGCTCGCCTTCGAGCCCCACCTCCAGGCCTGGCTCCAGAGGGGGGCCCCGGTGACCCGCATCCGGGCAAGGGAAAACGTGTGTCAATGTTTTTTGTCATCATATGGGGTCTTTGAGCAGTACTTTGTCTGGTCCCTCACCTAGGACCTGTTTGCCATGGGTGACCCTACCAGGGGCAGAAAGCCCCAGACAACTAAGCTCCTAGGATCATTGGGACACACAAACCCCTCCACCACGATAAGGTGACCACTCAAGGAAGGGGCAGCAGTATGGTTTCATGCCAAAAAAAGAGTACTGCAGATTCAGTATTTGCTTTGAGGATGTTGATAGAGAAGTACAGAGAAGGCCAGAGGGAGCTGCATTGTGTTTTTGTAGATCTGGAGAAAGCTTATGACAGGGTGCCCAGAGAGGAACTGTGGTATTGTATGAGGAAGTCTGGAGTGGCAGAGAAGTATGTTAGAGTGGTGCAGGACATGTCTGAGGATTGTAAGACAACGGTGAGGTGTGCTGTAGGTGTGACAGGTGGAGGTGGGACTGCATCAGGGATCAGCTCTGACCCCCTTCTTGTTCGCTATGGTGATGGCCAGACTGACAGACGAGGTTTGACAGGAATCTCCATTGACTATGATGTTTGCAGATGACACTGTGATCTGCAGTGAGAGCAGGGAACAGGTGGAGGAGAAGCTAGAGAGGTGGAGGTTTGTCCTGGAAAAGAGAGAAATGAAGGTTAGCCACAGTAAGATGGAGTACATGTGTGTGAATGAGAGGGACCCAAGTGGACGAGTGAGGTTACAGGGAGAAGAGATCAAGAAGGTGGAGGATTTTTAAGTACTTAGGGTCAACAGTCCAGAGTAATGGGGAGTGTGGAAAAGAGGTGAAGAAGTGTGTACAGGCAAGATGGAACAGGTGGAGAAAAGTGTCAGGTGTGATGTGTGATAGAAGAGTTTCAGCTAAAATGAAAGGAAAGGTGTACAAAACTTTGGTGAGACCAGCGATGTTGTTTGGTCTACAGACAGTGTCACTGAGGAAAGGCAGGAGACAGAGCTGGAGGTAGCAGAGATGAAGATGCTGATGTTCTTTTTGGGGGTGACCAGAAAGGATAGAATCAGGAATAAGTACATCAAAGGGACAGCACATAGAATAAAAAAGCCTTTATTGTCACTATACATGATATAATGAGATTTGTGTAAAAGGTTTTGGAGATAAAGTCAGAGAGGCCAGACTGAGATGGTTTGGACATGTCCAGAGAGATATTGGTAGAAGGATGTTGAGTTTTGAACTACCAGGCAGGAGGCCTAGAGGAAGACCAAAGAGGAGGTTTATGGATGTAGTGAAAGTGGACATGAAGGTAGTTGGTGTGGGAGAAGAGGATGCAGAAGATGGGGCTAGGTGGAGGCAATTGATTCGCTGTGGCGACCCAAGAAGGGAAAGCCGAAAGGAAAAGAAGGAAGAAAAACTATTCTCTTCATATCTGATAAATTGCCCTTACATCTTTTTCTCACATGCTTTTCATCTGTTGTGTTTCTGATACTCAGGTCATTTGTGAGATGGCAACAGCAGCCATGGCCCTATCTGTTTACAAGCGCTTCCAGACCTTCCCATGCATCATCCACAACAATCCTCTGATCTTCTCTCGAAAGCCTGACCCCAAAGTCAACATCCAGAATAAAGTCTTTACATACTTGGATTCATCTGAGGTCAGTAGCTTTAATGACTAACTACCAACAGTCATGGTTATGAGTTACTGAATTGTTTACACTATAAGGCACACTTAACAGCCTTCAATTTACTCAAAAATATTCGGTACCCCTTTTAACCAGGTGTGCCTTGTGTGTGCAGTGAGTTCCAAAATCTGAAAAAATGTTGTGCAAATTTAGTAAGCGCTCCGCTTGACTGACTGACTCGGACCATTTCTCGCCAACATAGGGACGTAGTACGTACACCAAGTATGCTGGCAGCGATAAATCATTTAAACATTATGTAAAGCTACTTAAAGTACTATGCTTAGCTCCCCCAGGCTTCTGGTGGGTAAGTTTACCATACCATATATGACCATATCTAAGAAGAAGATGTTGCCGAATAAAAGATTCCAACTAGTCATCACTGAGACCAATCAAAAAGACTGGATGGATAAGGAGAAAATGAGAGAGGGGCGTATCTAAAAAGAGACTGTTTTGTTTTTTTTACGCATCACCGACTCTGTTGATCTGAAACTTCATTCGCTCCCATACAACGGCTACTGTGAAAAACAAATGAAGCAAATTAATTTGGAACTCGCCATCACTCTGGGAGGATTAAAAAAAGAACTCCAAACGCTGGACATTAGTGTAAACAGGGGGTTCAAACTGAAGTTGCAAGAGTTGTGGGAAAGCCAGTATCATTGCCGAACAGCCACACTGAGACTGACCCCGACAATGACGAGAGGGAACCTGGCATGTTTGATGGCAAAATTACACAGCTGTTCAATTCAGATACAGAAGATGAAGACTGATGGATTTGTGTCAAAAGATTGATAAAAAATTTTGTATTTTTAAATGGGTAGTAAAATTAAGTTCAACCAAACTCACTGTTTTGCTTCTGTTGCCTTTTTTAATGTGGTGCGTATTCTGCATGGCTTAAGTACAGAGATAGACCCCGTTATTGAGACTGCGCCTTACAATCCGGAGTGCCTTATGGTCTGTAAAATGCAGTGTATGACATTCTTTTAGATGTTTTTATCCTTGATTGATATAAATGATTACATATTCACCGTGGGTGTATCAAACATTTGTTTGTGCTGGTACTTGATGTAACATTTTCTGGTCATAGGAAACAGCTGCAAATGGAAAAGGCAACAAAGTGGGGCCAGCTGAAACAGACAAGCAGAAAAAGAATTCTGAACTTCCACTGGAGGGGATAGAAAAATCCAGTGAGGGAAAGGATGAGGAAATGAAGAACACAGAAATAACAGCTGGTGAAGGTGAGTCTCTTGGACAAAACATGGACAAAGACATGGACAAGAAAGACGGGCTTGCTGAGATTGCTGACTCTTCAGCTGAAGCACATGTAAAACCTAGACCAGGCTTAGAGACAGACATGAAGGAAAAACCTGAAAATGTCACAGAGACACCAGAAGGGAAGGGAGACATCAGTGAATCTAATGCGGGAAATTATGCATTGCCTACTGGTGAAGAGGTGAAAGTATCTCATTCTGATTACAAAGCAGCTTCTCCAGAATCAGCCACGCCAGTTCTCCCCAAGGTAAAAATATTTTAACAATCTCTGTATGCTTCTGTTGTTCCACTGAGGAGGTCTGACATCTTCTGTTTGATCCTTCATTTACCAGGTTACTCAAGAGATGGTGAACGCACTTCTTGTGGAGTGTCGAACAATCAGCTCCAGCCATTCAATCACCAGACAAGATTCTCTCCATGGTGAAGGGGAGGAAATGCAAGTGGTGACAGAGCAGGGTGAGAAAATAGGGGAGACTGGAGAGCCAGCCAAGAATGAGACAGTGAAGGGGGACATGAAAAAGAAAGAAGGGGAGCAAAAACAGAGGGAGATGAAAGAGAGGGCGAGGAGGGCCAAGAAGGAGAAGGACAACGAGGATAGAGCCAGGAAGGAGAGAGAGAAAAGGGAAGAGGAAAGAAGGCCGTGGGTGAAGAGGGAAAGAGAGAGGAAGAGAGTATTTGGCGAATGTTTGTCAGGATCGAGGATATCTCACAGGTCTGAGGGACACAGGCAGAGGGAGGAACGGCTTAAAGCGAAGCCCAAAATGGTGAGAATCCATAATGAAGTGAGACAATTTTGAAACTGTTTTTGAACCTCAGCTCATCTTATTCTCGTCATGCTATAGGTGCAGGAGGAGACGGATGACTTCCCATTCAACATGAGTGACTTTGTGACGGTTGATGAAGTGGGAGATGTGACTGACCTTCCTTGCTCTCCTTCTTCCTCTGTTCCCATGGAAACCACAGAAAGTGATGTCCCACAGGAAGCTCCAAGGGTACATTGAAACTTTTGTCCACAATGTTAGAGTTTCTCTACCTGGTTAGCAGGGTAACTGAAACTTGATTACCTCCTCCTTGGGTGGGTCATGTGATCACTCATGTTGGTTTGTCTTCATATATATGATTAAAATATAACTTTTTCCTGACTGTATAATATTTTTGTCACACAACTGCTATGATCCTACAGAATTGTACAAGTTTATGCATGTTCCATTTTCTAAATTCAAAAATAGAACATTTTTGAAAGAATTCTTGACAGCATTTCTTTACATCTGCTGAAGATGTTTGCACAGTGTAAAGATCCAGTGTATAGTGGATATTTGACAAATAGATTCAGTACTTCAAAATTAGATATTTTTCCTTTTTTCAAAAAAAAAAAAATGCAGTTGTCCAAGGGATGCACTCTGAGTGCTCTTTAGTTGTCATATTGTAATGGCATGATCCTCTTTTTTTGTGTCTAGGACATGCCCGTGGAGGTTCCTGCTGAAACTGAAATGTCAGATGCCACAATCGTCCTGGTAAATCCTGATGAGCACCAATCAGAGCACAAAGATGCGTCAGCAGACAATACTGTGATGTCATCAGATGTGGTCCTCACTGCAGCAGCATCTCCTGTGCCGGTTTCAGGTGGGGACTCTTGTCCCAGCCAAAAGCTCGAGCCAGAGCAACCAGAGATAGGTGCAAATATCACATCATTTTGCTTTCTGCTTTTCATTAAGTTTCAAATATTGTGAATAATAATGTTCTGAAATCTCTTTGATCAAATACATTTCCCACATCTGCCTCTGATGCAGAACACTCCTCGAACGACCTAGAAAGAAGCGTACTGACTACAAAGAGTGATGAAGATGACAAAGACAAAGATCTTACCTTCATTCAGTCTAAGGAGGACGTGGTGGTGTTGGACAAAAATGAAGAACACCAGAAGGAGGAGAAAGAAGACAAAAACATCACTTCTGTTTTAGAGAGGGGTAAGAGTGACTTGATAGTGATAGGAGTGGGCCATTGGTTGAGACTACTAGGCATGACCAGAACATCACTTGGATCCATGAATTAGAGAAATTTTGATTAATGTATTTTTGATTTTATTAGTTTTTTTTCATGATGTTAAAATAATACCACCCCAGAAGGCGGGACAGTACTCTGGGGTGGATGTGGGATTAAGGCCTTTTCTGTCATTTCTGCTCATATCATCCCACCTTGAGGAAACCTTATTACCTTATTGAGGAAAAATTATTATCTTCTCCTTTCGGCTTTTCCCTTCAAGGGTCACCACAGTGAATCAGTTGCCTCCATCTAACCCTGTCTTCTGCATCCTCTTCTCTCACACCAACTACAGGGCTCGAAATTAACTTTTTGTCTTGCTGACACTGGTGCTCCCAAATGTAGAAGTTGGTAGCACCAGCAAAGACTTTAGGAGCACCTACCCAAAAGCAAGGCAGTGACAGAGCGATAGAGATGCTCCGTCCATCTCCGTTCCGCGCGCCTCTCTCCCTCATCCAGGAGAGCAGCCGCAGCTGAGTTCTCATTGTTTCCTAGCAGGAGTGCAGTCTCACAAAAAAAGGCACACCAGATTTTTTTCCCTTGTCGCTCCGGTGCTCCCAAATATATTTAATAGTCTCACCGATAAAAATCTGGGTGCATATGTGACCAAAATGGGCTCAATTTCGAGCCCTGCACTAAGCTTGCACTAGGAGATAGTATGACTAAGCCACTGTGGCTCAGTGTAAAACAATTGAGTAAGCCGCAAAAAGCCACATTCTGTGTCCAAGACAGCGGCTCACACTGACAAGCAACACTCGTTACAGGGGGTGTGGGGGGGATAACCCCTCACAGGGGGGATCTGGGGGTCCTCCCCCGGGAAATTTTTTAGAAAATGGAATTGCTTTGTTGCATTCTGAGGGCAAAATCTTCTGTTCAGTCCTAATATTTTTTTCTCAATATTCGATAGTATGATTTTGTTGTTGCTGAATAATCTTTTTTTTTGTAGATTTAAAGACATCCCAGCCTAAAGAACTGAAGGCCTAAATTAACATGTTCAGAAAGTATCAATAAAAACTGGCTCTTTCAGGGAAAAAATGCAAACAGATCTTTCTTCATGAGAGAAAGGGGCACGTGGCCTGCCAGTATTTTACTTGTACACAAGTAACCTTGTGCCTGTGTACGACTTGTGGTGGTCTCTGTCATCTGTGGTGAAAGAGACCACTGGACTACCTCGTATTAACTGGAGGAGCAGCGCCGCCGTCTGTAGCCGCGACCGTCAGTGAAAATGCACCAAGAAAATCTACTCTCGTTAATTTATCATGGAGTGGTCACGGGTCCGGACAGAACCATCACGGTCAGCCATTTAGTAACCCCTGGTTGTAAATTTTAGCCTTTTTATCCCAAAAATAAGTACGCCACTGTGGCTACACAGGCTAAAAACTTTGTAGCCACTCTGGAATTTACTTTGCCTATGGCGCAGTGGCGATCGGCGACCGCAAGCCTAGACTACTTTCATGTCCTCTTTTACTACATCCTTAAACCCCCTCTTTGGTCTTCCTCTAGGCCTCCTGCCTGGCAGTTCAAAACTCCGTATCCTTCTACCAATATATTCACTATTTCACATGTAAACATTATTTACAATAAAAGAAAACTGATGCATCCTACATAGATGTCAAGCCACAGCTGACTTGTGGCTCTTGTTCCTGGTTATGAAAGAAGTACAGTATTTTCTGCACTGTAAGACGCACTGGATTATAAGGCACACCTTTAATGAATTGTTTATTTTATAATTTATTTCATATATTAGACGCACCGGATTATAAGGCACATATAATAAAAAATATTAAAATAAATTTAAAAAAATAGTGGCTCTAGTTTCGCTATCCGTCCACTAGCTAGAGCGTGCATGACTGCGAGTACCTTTAGTCAGCTGTAAATGGCCCTATTGTTATTTCAATGAGCCATTCTGAGCCTCATCAAGGAAACCTGATCACTTGATCACTTTGCCATTTTAGAAAGAAGTCATCACGCATATTAAAAATTGAATTCATTACGAGTCCACTCAGTTCGAACAGGGCGGATTATTTCCTGATGTGAACGTTGAAGCACCGACGTTCGTCTTCGTTAATTAAATATTGTTTCGATAGGTAGTCCAGTCGTAGGTGAGGTGCAGCTATTCTAAACAATTTTCAACCGGTTTTTATTGTCAGGCTGCTAATTTACTGTCAAATATGACGCTGTTTTACTCCTAGAACTGACTTTAACGTCGGTGTCTCACCGGCCTGAATCTCACAGCACGTCGCTGCAGACAGAATACACAAACCTAAATGCGCTCCTCCACCGCCCGCCTACATTTGCAAATCAGTGCAGCACACCAGGTACCGTTGTCTAGCAGTGACTCTGCTCTTGATATTTCAGAAAAGGCTGGAAGTTCAGCCTTGAGGGTCTTTCATTCACCTTTATGCCAGTTTCTCCGTGTGTTTCCGCAAACTAATAGAATTGACCATCACTAGAATCCAGTACTGACACACGACAATAGCATTTTTTAGACCAATTAACTTTAAAGTAGGTTATTTCCGGTGCCACAGTAGTTGGGGAATACTGAGATCAGTCAGTCGGTTAAACTTTATTAATAGAATTGTTGAAAATTCCCGAAGTCTTGCTACGTTGTCGTAGCCGGTCACCAGTGTTCTTCTCAGCAGGCTGCTCTGCCGTCAAACAGCAGGAGTGAGAGTCGGCACTTCGGCAACGCCCCTTGACTACCGTTGTTAGGGGGCGTAGTACGGCCTGAATACTGTCTGAGGGCGCCCCTGGTGACATAGTTCAGCATGACTGCCGGCTTTTTTTCAGCGATCTTGTTTTTAACCAATACTAGTATTAATATTTATCCATATACATGGCGCATCGGATTATAAGGCGCACTACAGGATTATGAGAAAATTATAGGCTTTTAGGTGCGCCTTATAGTGCGGAAAATACTGTAACTTAATGTGTATCATGTCCTGAAATAGGATCTAGATTTCAGTTTTTTTATTATTTGGGCACAGTTAATTTCGATCACCATAAAGGTTTATTTATGTATAAAAATAGTACACACAGGCACATTCAATCTTCATCTCTTTTTATGATTCTCCCGTGTCTGTACACAGTTGTAATAGAGATTCACAATAAAGTTTATTTTAAAAAAGGCAAAGCCAGTGGTGTTATGTCCCATTTAAGATTTAACTGTCTCTCACAGGAAAGCAGGAGATGTCTGAAAGCCAAACACACACTGAGGAGGAGAGTGTGAAGCACAAGATGAAGATGGAAACTCCCAAGAGTGAAGACAGTTCCCTCCCTCCTTTTGACCCCAGCAACCCAGTTGGTAAGACTCGAGGCAGCTTTCTCAGTAATAGTTCAACCATATGTGTAAGGCATCGTCATATTGTATGATTGGTTGACCTTGCTGTGTGTGTGTGCGTGTGTGTGTGGGGGGGGGGTTGTTTTTTTTACAGGTATGGAGTTCTTGGTCCCAAAGATAGGTTTCCTCTGTAAGCCATGTAATAGGTTCTTCACTGGATCCAAAGAGGCGGAGGTCAACCACTGCAAAACCCTCAAACACTATAATAGCCTACAGGTAGGCAACCCCAGCAAACTTTTATTTCTTGAGCTGGGCATAATCTAAGCATTTGTGGCTGATTGGGCGAATGCAAAGAATGTGCAAAACAAAGGCGGGTATTTTAACAAGTGCAAAACGTGGTATGTTCAACACTTTGTGAGTGTGGATGTCGTTGGTGTCAATGTACAATGTAGGAAATAAAAAATAAGAAAAACCATTAAATGAGAAGGTTAGGATTCCAAGTGTGAGGGTAGTGTACTGTATACACCCACTCAGGACATGTTTTTTGAGTGTCAAAACAAAGTGTTTAACAGTTCATAGGAAACTGATTGTTGAATAATTTTGTTACCCAGTGCGTTTTACAGTGTTTTGTGTCTTGGCCTTTTCACATGGGGAAGACCTCGTTTTATCTTTCAAACTAAGAAATACCAAACATTGGTCACACTAAAGCCTAAATGTTTCAATCTAATCCTGTGTTCTTGTATGTTCTTTTCTTGTTCTAGAAATACCTGCAGACCGAGAGTACGGTGAATGCGACTGCCACAGCCAACTCAAGCTAACTCCTTCCTTTCCAATCAAGGGTCCATATTCTTACATGATTGGTGTAAATTAGTTATGTCTTGTCCTTTTCCTTTTCAATGTGTAATAATTTTTCATGTGTGTTATGAGTAACAAGAAAATGCAGAGAAAACTGTAAGCAATGGAATTTAAATGGCAGTGAAAATAAATATTTGTTTTACCTTAGTGATTATTATTCCTTATCCACCATGTATATATCTGAAATAAATCCATCTACAGTTAAAAATGTTTTAACTGTGTTTGCCAAGTGTGCCATTACTGAGTTTATTTCAGGTTATAAAATTAGGTGACAATACTGTTAAGTATAAATAACTTCATTTTGAAAAACCTTTGAGATACTAAAATTGGTAATAAAACCTTCTGATGGATGTTTGATAAAGGAGATAGACCTTTGTAGAAAGAGCCACAAGTCTTGTGTGAGTGACCTGTTTATGGACGAGAACACACACAATTGTTAACTGGAGAGAGAGAATACTAACCCACCTTCTGTCAATTAACTTTTGAATGATGACTTTGACCTATTTTGACCCCTCAAGTCCCGCCCCTCCCGGTGTATATCCCGCATCATTCGGTGTATATCCCGTCTTTTCGGATGACGTCACATAAATTTAATCGTCAAAAAAATACAAAAAATATATAATCCCCGCCCCTTCCTGTGTATATCCCGCCTCTCCTGGTGAATACCACCCCCCCCCCTTTTGTCAATCATGGTGATCATGCGGGCTTCATATCCCACCTTTTCCACTGAACCCCCCTTTTGTCAGTCACGTGATCATGCGGTGAGAGGGTCAAGTTAGTGAATTATGGGGTCCAAGGGGTTTCCCTAATTGATCATAGTGAAGATCAATTAGGTAGGGGTTGGGGTAGGTACGTGTGTTATACAAGTACCTTATTGTCACACTGTGGGGTGAGGGAAGTGTGTGTGTGTGTGTGTGAAATGTATATATGTATATAATGTATATACACACACACATAAATACACATAGATACATACAAACATGTGTGCAACTACCGTATTTCATTAGCTGGGATATGTTTATACTCTATACTGATTAGATAGATGGATAGATAGATGCAGTTCACCCCAATATGTGAAATCATCAATCGGAAAATGGCAAATAAATCAAAAATAATAAAATAAAATCAGCAATCTGTGTGACACACTATTACTGGTGTGACACATAAAGTTCCCGTGTCACTATGACACACTGTACAGTGTACAGTTATCACTCTCACTGCAAGACTCGCTACCCTAGTAACTGTGAACCCAAAATAGTGTGAGCTGATGGCGCCATGAAGTGATGTGGCAGACAGGACGGTCACCAGTTCACGAGCTTGATAGAAATCTCGGGTCACGGCACCAATGTAACTGCTGTGTACCCGTCCCACCAAGAACCCACACACACGGGCTGGTTGGATGATGTGGTTTTACTTATGGTAGCCTGCAATGAGTGGTCCACAACAGACACATGTGTTTGTACATGTGTTCACACATGTATTTCATCTTGCTAAGTGTCTGTCAAATGAAATGATAATGAAAAATAATAAACAGCATGGTTTTTGTTGCAGTTTTAGATAGATAGATAGATAGATAGATAGATAGATAATTTAATAATCCCGGAGGAAATTGCACAATATAAAGCCAGCTCAGTTACAGACCAGTGTATACTTTGTGTAGAAATACAATGCACCATGTACAGATGGATGACAAAAATTGCTAAATTATTTTTGAAGTGGTGTAATCAACAAGCAAGTACCAAGTTTCTACGGAGTGATTAAACAATCGATGAAGGGTCTGGCTTTTGCTATTTGGTCAGATGTTGCCAAAACCACTAGGTGGCAGCAATGCAACTCCATATATGACAGCAACTTTTAAACACCAATGAAGACGACGAAGAAGACATGCGTGTGTGACGTTAGCTATTAGCTAATAAAGCGAGCGAAAGGGAACCTAGCGTGATCTGATGGTTGTTCGGTGGGCAGGGAAACACAAACACGATGGAGCATCATGGATAGACAGTGGCACCGCGTTATATAAGTTATATTAAAACCTCTCCAACTTGAACCAACGAAGGACGGTGAACAGTGCGATATGCAGTGAGTACTGATTTGTGATCGGTGGAGGTACGGAACCGAATCGATCGCGCTAAAACGTCGGAGCGGTCAAGCCAGTTTCCATTAGCGCCAACTTAGCCGGCTAACCCATCAAGGGCATCAGCCTATTCAATGAAAATATACTGAACTAATATTTGACCCCGTTCGAACGAGATGTTCCTATAGTGTCAGGCGAACACGTGAGTTGGCCTTCAGACATGTCGTTCCCAGCATCTGAAGTTCGTGTGTCTGCTAACTAATGCGATAAAGACACCCTGCAATGGGCAGTAATGTTTCTGGAGATCAGCAGTGTTGTTTTTTTAATAGATACATACATCTGCATGTCTGAAGGTGTTTGAAAATAGTTGGTATGACGTGCGATTGTCCGTGTGTTTGGCTGAACGTCAGAAAGGGGAATGCTTGTACATTCTTCCCTCTGAACCGTAAAAGGTTTGTGTTTTGTTGGTTTTGAGGTCATGAAGCGGGTTCGTGCTGAGCAGATCCAGTATGCTGTGGCTCAGTACCTGAAGCGGAGGCAGTACGTGGACTCGGATGGAGCCCTGAAAGGAGCCAAGCTTTTTCAGTCAGCTGAGGAGATGGCTGCAAGCCTCACTGGTAACTGATCATGCTGTGCATCATTTTAAGTTTACATTTGAAGAATACACATCAGAGAAAAACTAATTCTGTAGGCAAAAAATACAACTGTCTGGTCATTATCAAAGTGAGTAAAATGCAGCCAGTGAATTTTTTTCCCCCCACTTCTGGCAAGACGACAAAAATAGAAATTGATTTCAACACTTTATCATTTATTAAATTTACAACCTAATGCTGATCCACCTTGTTGGATTTTGTCCACCACTGCTAATTTTATTTTATTTTTTTTCAGTTGGAGAAAGTCAAAAAGGAACAAAAATAGTGAATGAATGTAGCCTAACTCTCTTTACTATCATACAGTATTTAACATCCTCAATAAGCGAGTAGAAAAGCGCAAGTGTCTGGGTCCCTTCAAATAATAGGCCACCGGTGTAAGTGAAAATTGTATGACACCTTTAAAAAGTTCTAGCTCAACTTATTGTTATTACTGCTACCAACTGTTTTAATTACTAATTTTCTTTTTTAATTCTATTAAAACTATCACTTCACACAACTGGTCATATTTAAAAATTCTGTATACAAATCAGTGCAATCTATTATGGTAAAGCATTCTGAATATTTTGCACATTAATGCATGGTGGTAAATGTTAATCGCTCCTGGTTTATCGCTCCCTGTTTCTGCCTGGTTGAGTAGTGCAGACCGAGTCGGGATGTGGTAACATCGTCACTGCTGCGCCCTGCCAGTCGGACCCTCAGCAGTATGAGATTCAGTACTCCAGGCTGCGTTCCTTTCTTTCAGGTATTACATTCACATTCCTGCTTCACAAGAGTGTACATTCACACACTGCATGCCATTCACATTAAAAATGGGGACCATTTAAAATGTAGGCTCTGAGTCACGGTTCCCCAACCTTTTTTGCGCCACGGACCAGTGTCATCTGAGGCCCCGTCCACACGATGCAGGAACTTTTTGTGAAAACACAACTTTTTTGTTGCGTTTACGCCTTCCGTCCACACGACAACTTTTTGAAAACGCTGGCCTAGGTGGATTTTTTAAAAAACGTTGGATCTGTGTTGTCGTGTGGATGCTGTATCTGCAACTTTTTAAAAACGCTGACGTCTTGCGTGCGACGAAAACCTCTGTGACGTCATATTTATGGGCCCGTGTGTTGTGACAACAAAACACGGAGGATTTCTATTGGATAAAATTTGACTCAATACTGCCACCACATGGTTTGGCATGCTTATAGCCGTCTTCGAAAATGTACTGCTGCATTTACATGTGGATTGAGATTTTTTTGAAAACGCTGTTGTGTGGACTCGAATCGTTTTCGATGCATTTTTTAAAAGTTGTGTTTCAAAAAAAAAAAATCCGTCATTGTGTGGACAGGGCCTAAGACAATAATTTCACGAACTAGCCTTCATTTGCGCAATAATTGTTAATGACACCAGGACAGATATAGTCTAATAATAAATCATCCGCAGTGGTTTTATGTAAAATGCAGACATCAGTAGACAATAAAACAACCTTTTTTTTCATAAATTGATAATCGACATCTCTGTAAATGGAGTAATTGTAAGAAATAATCATATCAAAAACTCGATTCAAGTGACTGGACTGATGAGGTTTATTTTGAGATATAGGTAGATATGTACTTTATTAATCCTGGAGAAAAAAGCATATATCCACTGCTCAGGCATTACTTAATGAATAAATACTGGATAAACTCCAGGAGAAAAAGCATATCACAGGACATACCACAAGACATACACTACACCAACAGACACATGCAGCATTAACAGGACATATACTAAACTATAACTAAAATATAAACAGTATAAAATTAAAATAACAAATAAGAAGTGTAAGTGAAAATTAGCAGGAAGCCCACATGTTTGGTAAGGTAAACCCTTCTTACAATGTAAGGCGTCACTAATAGATAGATAGATAGATAGATAGATACTTTATTAATCCCGGAGGAAATTGCATTTCCATTTCATTTAATATCACAACATCTAATATCTATCTAATATCACAATGGTCAAAAATATAAGGCGTCACTATCGTACAATACACCAACTTACAATCAGTGCATTTAATGTAGAAATACTGATCATTTTCAACAAAATGGTGAACAAGTCAATCAAATAATAATAATTACAATAATGAGAATTGGTGGCTGAGGACTGTGGATCTAGGGGTAACGGGAGACCCCTAAAGTGTGTTCCAGATGTCCGGCCTTCTCCGCAGTTTGGTTTTCTTTACGGTCACTGCAGAAAATCCTGCTCCACAAAGACAGGATGTTTGAAATAGAAGCAGGGTTTTCGATACTTTTTGGGCAATCTCAGGATAATCTGCCTTGACTTTAATCCAGAACACAGGTGCAGTTGTGGGCGCTTAATTGGAGTTGTAACAGCTGATAACCTGACACGTGACTGAGACCTGTCAAGCGGGACAGACACATGCATTCGTCTGTGCATCATTCCGCACAGACGTCACTTTTCAAAATAAAACATCTTTCAGACTCCGAAATAAATAAAATAGAAGTAATGTACATTTTTTCTCTCTCTGCTTCCCGGTACCAAATGACCCACAGACCAGTGCTGGTCTGTGGCCCGGAGGTTGGGGACCACTGCTCTAAGTTGTTTGGGGAAATAATATTGACCAAATCATGTTTACTTTTGCCTCCTGTGTGATCATGTAATTAATAAAGACAAAAACAATGATCTATTTTTTCTGAAATAGAAACAGAAATATCCTGGGCGAAGGAGGTGAGCGGCATCCTCTACCCACTCTTCATCTACCTCCACCTGGATATGGTGCGCTGTGGCCTGAAGGGTGCAGTAGATGGTTTTTATAGTCGTTTCCACAGTACCTTTCTTCAGGATAGTACACAACGTGCCACCATAGAGCAACTCCGCCATGTTTTCACAGCCCAGGATATTGCAACCAACCCGAAGCTTAGTGCTTTCCTGGAGCACAAGTATGTAGTTCACTTGACGGAGCCGGCCCACAGCTACCTATTGCGTTATCTGCAGAGCGAAGACAACAGTGCTCTCTGCAGGATTCTCAGCACGCATCTTCAGGTGGAGGTCACTGCCTCAAGGCGTACAGACTATCAGTTCTATGGAGCTGTTGCTGGATCAACATCTGTCCCAAACTCCACCTCCACCTGGGTGGGAATGGACGGGATGGATGGGGCTGAGGGGGTGGAGGTCCCTGCAGGTATCCCACAGAGTGAGGCAGCCCTAGAGGTTCTGCAGGACTGCATCAAGAAAGTCCGTGAGGGCCCTCCTACGCTTACCACCGTGTGTTTTTATGCCTTTCACCACACCGAGCAGTTGCTGAACACTGCCGAGGTGTCTGCTGACAGCCGCTTGTTGGCTGCTGGCTTTGACAGTTCCACAGTGAAGCTGTGGAGCCTCAGGGCCAGGAAGCTGAAGGCCAAAGCGCACCAGGCTGACGTGTCGTTCATCCACCTGGCCTGTGACGTACTGGAGGAAGAAGTGAGTTAACTGAAAGGATAACTTGGATTATAGTTGCTTTAAGTATAAAGGGAGGGTATAATTCTATAGTAACTAATCCAGAAATTCTCTTGGAAAATTATATATATTTATATATATATATATATATATAATTCAAAATTCAAAAATTGAACATTTTCAGTGATTAAAATAAAAACAACTGATTTATAATTGACTATAAAATTGATTTATTATAATTTTCAGTTATTGGTAAACTTATTTAGAATTGTAATAGTAACAAAGTCTTAAGATGGTGAATTTGACTCGAGTATTTTGTATATTAAGTGGTGTGTAATATTTAAAAAGCAAAAATGTATAATCTCTTAATATAAATATATTTTAAATGGTAAGTAGAAGCATTTTCATTTTGTTTGTGTTTTATTAAAACATGTCAACACATTTTATGCATTGGCTGAAATTGGAATGCTGTAGATACTGTCAATGATTCCTTAAAATATGCTGTGGTGTAACGCGTAATTTTTTTTTTCAATTTCTTTTGCATCAGGAGGGGGAGGAACTTGTTTCCGGCAGTGAGATAAAAACACTGAGGGGTCACAGCGGTCCGGTGTTTCGTACTGCCTTCTTGACAGACAGCTCCGGCCTCCTCTCCTGCTCCGAGGACACGACCATCCGTTACTGGGACCTAGGGAGCTTCACCAACACGGTGCTGTACCAGGGCCATGCCTATCCAGTGTGGGATGTGGACGTCAGCTCCTGCAGCCTTTACTTTGCAAGTGCTTCCCACGACCGCACAGCCCGCCTCTGGACATTCTCCCGTACCTACCCCCTGCGGGTCTATGCTGGGCACCTCGCTGACGTTGACTGTGTTAAGTTCCACCCGAACTCCAACTACCTGGCCACTGGATCCACGGACAAGACTGTCCGTCTGTGGAGCACCCAGCAGGGGGCCTCTGTTCGCCTCTTCACTGGCCATCGTGGACCAGTGCTCTCACTTGCTTTCTCACCCAATGGGAAGTATCTGGCCTCTGCTGGCGAGGACCAGAGGGTGAAGCTATGGGACTTGGCATCAGGGACATTGTTCAAGGACTTACGAGGACACACAGATGGCATCAGCAGCCTGTCCTTCAGTCCAGATAGCAGCCTGGTGGCATCGTCGTCCATGGACAACTCGGTCCGCGTGTGGGACATCAAGAACTCCCACGGCGGGACACCAGCTGATGGTTCATCCAGTGAACTGGTGGGGCTGTACACTGGAAACACCAGCAGCGTGCTGAACGTCCAGTTCATGGCCTGCAACCTGCTCCTGGTAACGGGAACGGCACAAGAGAAAGCAGAACAGTAGCCACAGCTTTCTGGATTTTGTATTGGAGACAATACATGTTCAAAAATGCCATCAACAGTCAGACTGGTGTGTTATCTCCTCTCACCCCCAGTCCAGAATACAGATATTTGCTTATCTTCTTTAACTGTGACGGAAAAACGGAAACAATTATAAATAGTTACAAAAATTATGTTGGATATTTATTTCTTGATGTAAATGAACATTTACCTTGTTTTGTTTTTTCTTAATTACCAAAGTGTATTTAACTCTGCTGGGGCAAAACCGTTCAGACTGCTGGATTGTTCACAAGAATGAATCTCCTAAAATCACTTTGATGAAAAGACCGAAATACTGAAATATAATTGTTTTTGCTGGTGTCAGAGTACACACTGCTGTAAACAGTTCACTGTGATCTGTTCTTTAACAAAATGGGAATGATTGTAACATTGTTAGAAAAGCGTTCCTTTGATATTTGTGTTTACACTATCCCAAAGTAAGGAGCATTTTTATTTAGGTTAACGTTTCATATGTCTGCCTGTTCAACAACACAAAAGTCAAAGTTTGGCAACTGGAGTAAAATATTCTGAAAGGTAATATGTAAGATTGTAAAATGTAAGATTGCCTTCAGACTCTTAGCTAATAGCCAGCAGTCATCGAAAACCATGTAAAAAGAATAAAAGCTCATCTGAAGAGGTTAACCCTCAGAAGTTTTGCATTTATGACAGATGGCGTCCATTAAAAGGGAGACTAGCATAACTGGCCATATTTTTCATCATTCTGTTTTGGAGGTCTTTGTTCAAAAAAATTTTTTTCATTAGAGAAGTTAAAAAAATAAATATTTTCATTCTGACTTAAACAGTGCCAGTAATTTCTGGTTTCACCTGCTCCAGAATGAGGGTCTAGTCCCTGATGTGGACTTGTCTTTCTTAGCCGTGAAATTGAATCCTCTCGTGTGGGTAAGATGGAAAGCAAGCAAATCCCTAAAATTTGTGACTTCAGTTTAAGTTCTTTTTGTATTTCACCCTCATCCCAAATACAAGAGTGAGTGAACAGAGGCAGTGTTAGCTGTTGAATCACCCTGCCGGCAGATTGAGTGATGAAGTGTAAATAGCTTTGCTGAGCAAGTTTCTAGAAATGAAAGCTGCATTTTTCATAATATATTGCGAATAGCAAAAGTGCAATGCTAAGTTCAAGTGTAAATATACGGTGTTTTTGTAATCTGTTATCCTCCAGGTTGTGCTTAATAAGGGCTAAAAATACTGATTTAGAAGCTGATGATATTTCTGGATTGGTTACATACTTTCTAATTATGTTTGAGGGCTGTTTGGTTCTGTGTTTGGGTTGTTTTAACACGAGGAGTCATTCTTTGTAAGCGAACTTCTTTGTAAGTGAAAGAATAAATGACAGGACACACTGGCAGCAAAGCTTCTGTTGGGTCCTTGTTTACTCCACATACTGGATTGAGTGATGCATCTTAGGTTGGGTTTTGATCCTGTGCAGGGCTCAAAATTGCGACCATTTTGGTTGCATATGCGCCCAAATTTTTATCAATGTGACTATTAAAATATATTTGGGAGCACCGGTGCGACTGGGGGAAAAATCTGGTGCACATTTTTTTCTTCCTCTCTCGCTCTTTCTCTCCATGTAGAGGGTCCTCCTGAGGAGAACTTTGTTGCTGTGCCTTCAGTGAAAAGGTGGATGAGAGAGGGACTGAGAGCCAGGAGACCTAACTAATGTTACAAACATGATTACAAAAGTGTTGACGGTTCTGTGAATAAAATACATGCCATGTTACATTGTACGCTTTGCTTTTGCTCCTAAAGTCTTTGCTGGTGCTACTAACTTCTAAATTTGGGAGCACCAGTGCTACCAAGAAAGAAAGAAAAAATTCAATGCCTGCCATGTCTGTGTGGATTCAGTGTTGGATTCCATCTTGCAGGTGAATTGATTGATGTGAGTCTGAAAAACAAAACTTAATTCAAAAAAATTGTAGTTTGTTTTTGGTGTTGTGCAAGTAATTTCTCTTCTGAGTGTATGTTATGAATAGAAACAAATAATGTGGCATGGACAAATTAGTAAGAGAATAAAGCCAAGACAGTGGAATGATCATTCTTTAAAAGTGTAAGCTACTTGTACAGAATCTGTGAGGATAAAATACGCATGAGGCCTAGCTTAGCTGAATAAAGAGCTTTTTTCTCGCGCCATTTATTCAAATATGATGTACATTTCAAGTGCCATATGATTTAGTTAATGACTAATCAATAATTCCTTATATCTGCTCTTTAGAGTCTCCTCTTAATGGGTTCATAAATAATGAAGAGCCAACCCAATGTTAATATTTTTTGTCTAGGAGATTCAAATTCCAGGTCATTTTGTCGATGACTAATCAAGTAATTACTTCTTAAAAGGCTGAATATTTGAAAAGACAATTGCAAAATCAGTGAAAATCTACTTGTGTGTTGAAGTCTTGGAGGTCCAATCTCAACCTCAGGGAGAAGTCATATGAAACATTTTAACAGCATTGGCAATTCATTTACATTTCTTACCAAAAAATGTAACTTTAATTCATGATTTTTTAAATTAATGAGTAATATTAATGGTTGAGTAGTCAACATGTTTTAGCTGAAATTGGGTATTGTTGCCAGATACAATGTAGGACATTACACCTAGTAGTCATTTTAGGCTTCAGGGGCTCACAAATACACATTTTAGAATAAATCATTTTGTTCATCTTATAAGAATCCAATCAAAGCTCAAGAGTAGTGGCCCATTATAAAAAGGAATGTTTCATGACGTTTGATGCCTTGTAAAATTCAGCGAGTACCAAACAACAAATTAAGTCTTGATTATATTCCCTGATCGATAATGACATTATCTTGTTATAACGCCTGTCAGAAATTGAACATTTTGTAGTAAAAGCAGATCTGTGTTGAGTTTTGTTTTTTTCTTTATTGAGTCCTTGCTTCATTGAGGACTCGTTGAAATACACTCTAAATACGCTGTCACAGGGTGGCCGTGAAGTGATGGTGAACAACGAAATGACGTCATCAACCAGCGACTCTACTCTCGCGCCTCAAAGAACCACAACAGTGTTGGGGACATTAAAACAGCACACAATGTGAATTTGACGCGGCGCTTTTTTAATGTCACCAATACACATCAGTGTGTGGATTTCTTCACCGGCCTGAACCGCAACAGCTGGCGGCCACCGACCGCATCTGTCCGTCCCAGAGGAGAGAGATGGCGGTGATGGCGGACTGTATTGGCTTCCAGGCGCAAATCGCCTCTATCATAGAGGTCCTGGCCAATTCGGCGGTGGCAGAAATCTGCAAACTGGTTGACGATGGCTACGCGGCACTGCGCTCCCAGATGGACCAGGAGCGGGAGAAGAGCCACAAAGAGAACGACGCCCTCAGGCAGAAAGTGCGGGAGATGGACGTCAAGATGCGGAGCTACGAGAGGAAAATGAGGAGACGGCATCAGCGGGAGGAAATGCACTCCGTTCAGCTTAGGCCACCCGAAGGTAAACAGCTGGAGACGGCGAGGCTGCAGCTCCTGTTGTGCGACAGGAAGACGTGTCTTGTACATGTTGTGTTGTTGGTGAGCTGATCGATATCTGGTCGTACAGTAGCGTGACGTGGCTGACAGTCTGCTTCCAGACAGCTCTAACTTCTCCAGTCTGACACACTAACACACACACACCTTCTTAGCCTTTCAGCTTACTGTATTTTGATCTCATTGGCTCTGTTTGGACTAGCTACCATCTACCTCTGCTACACAGTTGCATGTAATATATTGGCTCAAAAAACTGAGCCAATGTATCCGAGGGGAAAAACTTTTATAATTTTTTCCCCTCCAAAGGATCCTTAAACTAATGTATTCAAACTGAGAGAGGATGATACACTGTAGAAGACTGCCTGAGATCTTGTTGATTACATTCAATCCATCAGGTTGCTATAAACACCCTTCCAGGATGAAGAGGGTCAAAATTTACGTGGGATGATTTTGGTCGCTAACATCCCTCCATCCTCTGAACCACATGACTTACCTTACATAACGTTGGACTCATCCTTCAAAGCACTTTAAATGCTTCTGTAAGTAATGGTCCGAGAGGCAGTTGTTATAAATGAGTAGTTTTTCATGCTACTATGTTACTTGCTCTTCGAAAGTTTTATTAAAGACTGGCCTTTCTAAGGCAGCCAGGTGTTCAATGGTTAATGTGAACGCTTGCCTAAATCTAGGAGTGCATGTGTTCACCTTTTCATGTATGGTAGTTCTCATGTTTACATTCGTCACACTGATATATTTACTTCTCATTTCTAAAGAATATGGGGTTGATATAATGTGTTGTCCAGAAAATTAATGTCTATATTTTTCCATGATTGGAATCAGAATATGTAGTTTATAAACCCAGTAGGTTTAGGTTTAGGATGAAGCTGGACCTACCTTAAATAAAAGATCCACATCCTTTTTAAAACTACTGTATCTCAAAATTATATACAATTGTTTTTAACTCTGAAGACGTGCTTTCTCACGGATCTTCTCACTTCATGAATAATGCATGGACAGTGTTGGACAAAAACCATGCAGTGACATTACTGTAAGATCTAACACACATTAGAGTCTGATCTGGATCCAAGTTAAATTTACATGTATGACTATACACATAGGTATTATGCAGATAACCCAACATACCTGGAATCAAATCTGGTTAAATTCATCTCTAATAAGGTGGTCAGTCCTTCACACAGTCCTCAAGTGGGAATTATAGCAGCTCAGCCTGGCTGCCTTAATTGCCTAATGTACCTCTCATACTACAAGTGGAGTGCAAAGTTACGAAAAATAGCACATCTTCAACAGCACCTTTAGACAATACTTGTTCTGTGATATTTTTCTCAGGATCTGAGGAACATCATCTGCTGGTGCCGCCTCCTCCCTCATCCTCTGAGGACAAGTGCTTCATTTGCATGTCAAAGGTGATGATTGGTCAGCAAATAGTTATTTCTTTTATGTAATGTATGGGGCTTTGAAGTGCACATCCCATATGTAAATAGAAAAGATCTCAGCAATTCAAAAAACACAGCACCAAATAATAAAACACAATTCAGTGAACACAACAGAATACAAATCAAGTTTAAAAAAAAGAAACTACAACATCAGCTAGATAATCCCATGGTTTACATTTTGGCAAGTGCAGAACAGTTTGTGTTAAATATCTAATTGTGCATTGTGTAATCATGATTAAGATTAAAAGCATTAAATTAAATAATGGCTTTCATTGATTTTGTTCTTGTCAATACTGGTCATATTGATCAAAATTGTGGTAAATTAGGCACAACCAGGCCACAGACTTTGGTAACTGGTCATAACATCTTCATAAGATAACTTGACATATTACACATGTAGTACCAAATTTGTAATTTTGGCACTCTTCTTCTATGACATCATGTGTGTTGCAGCAGGAGGCAAGTAAAATGTCGCCACTAGTGAAGCAGGAGAAATTAGAGCGAAATGACTGCAACCTGGACCTTAAGGTGGAGGTCAACATCAGATCAGAGTGTGGTCTGGCAGAAGGTGAGACGTGAAGATTAACTGCATGGTTAATCCAGTTTTCATTGATTGTTTTTAATGTTTCAATGGCCACAGCTAATTTGCAGCATGAGGTGTGACACGTGAGGCTACAGTGTGTTTAGTCTCGTATGCCAGTATAGACATGCTTTTCAGCCCCATCAACAGTATCTGTTTAAGGCTCTTCTTTGTATAAAGATTACAAAGACAGAAAGGTTATGCAATAGTTGTCTCTCCCCTTAGTAATTCTACACTTGGTACGTTCATTGTACAGCAAACAATGGCGGCATATGGAAGGATCCTTGTTATCCTTTCAATATTGTGCATTCACTGTTTAAGGGTTAATACAGAGTTGTCAATAGCAATAAAGTACCAGAAGTCCTGTTTGCAACAGGCTGTGTATAAGAGGCTTAATTTAAGAGATTAGCTAGTGGGTAAATGATTGAAAGTTTTCACCACTCCTGGATTGCAGAGGATGAAGGAGTGTCTTTGAAATGTCCCTTTCTTCTGTAAAAACACATCTGTTTGTCCTGTGCCTACTTGTCCTGCAGCACTGGAGCACAGTGATGAACCTCCCACTGATGATAGCTTTCTTGACACCAGTGTAACCAACATCACCTCTTCCGCCATCCAGCCTTCCTCTTCCCCTACTGACGCCACAATGGACCTGACCTCTAGGCCCCGAGTGAAACGGAAATCAAGCAAACTTCTAAATAACAGTTTGACAATCAACACTGTTGGGGTCCTGGCTCCCGAGACCACTGGCAGGGACCTCGAAGGAAGTCCAGTAGACAGTCTTCTGAAGCCAGACATCCAGACAGATGATACCATTGACGATGAACTTCCCTCTCAGCTGTCAGCCCCTGTTGCCTCAGAAGAGCCCAGCCCTGACCGCCTAAACAGCCTGGGCCTGGACCTGGCCTGGATGCAGGAGCGAGTCAGCCATCTTGGTGCAGCATATGCAGTAGCACAGCTGGGCTTGGGAAACACAGAAACTGGCCACCCGTCTGCGTCCTTCACTGCACAGGGTGGAGGAGACAGTCTGGATGGTCCTCCTACCATGCTCTTCACAGGTGGTACACATGAAATGGCTGCTTTTGCTGCCTCCTTTGACATGGCTGCCGCTGCTGCCGCTGCAACTGTGGTTGTAGCTGCACCTCCTACGGCACCTCCTCTGCCCCCTCCCCCTACAGCTTCTCCTAACGCCACAACCATCCAAAGGCGGCCTTACACGAGCAGCAGCACTCCAACTAAAGAAGCTGTAGTTTGCGCTGTGTGTGGGCGTGTCTTTTCCAGTGTTGCTGCTTTGGAGCTGCACCAGCGGGTGCACACAGGGGAGAGACCCTACACCTGCCCCCACTGTGGAAAGGGCTTTGCCCAGCCAAATAACCTGCGAGTCCACCTTCTCATTCATACTGGAGAGAGACGTTATCGATGTTCACTATGTGGGAAGAGTTTCATCTCCTCTAGCCACCTGAAGCGACATCGTACCGTTCACACACAGGAGAAGCCCTACAGCTGCTCACGCTGTGGACAGTCCTTCAGCCAAATGTGTAGTGTTCGAAGACACCGGCAGCAGTCCCAGTGTGGCCTATAGGACTGCAGGAGATGGATGACATCTGGGAGTGATCCTCAAAATTTTGGGGCATGAAGAGGAATTCATTTAAATGCCTTCATATGGAAATTCCTGACTATGAAGTAAGCACAAAGAAAAAAGAAACAAGTCTGTATCATGTGAGTCCATAGATTTGGTATTTGTCCTATATCATAGCAGTAAAATGTGAATTTTTTTATAAGTTTTTCCCCTCCAAAGGCTCCTTAAACTAAACTTATGCACTCAAACTGAGAGAGGATGATAGACTGTAGAAGAGTGCATGAGATATTGTTGATTACACTCAATCCATCCGGTTGCTATAAACAGCCTTCCAGGATGAAGAGGGTCAGAATTTATGTGGGATGATTTTGGTTGCTAACATCCATCCATCCTCTGAACCGCTTTATCCGCTGTCGTGCGTTACAGGGACGTGGGCGCAATGCCAGTGCACCACGGATGGTTGCTAACAGTCTAGAATATATGTGAACGTTCAACTTTCCACCTGTTGAAACTGGATAAACAGGCATATTATACCTCCCAGTATGCTAATTGTTTTAATATGTAATAAAATTGACATTTATATTCATCATATGTTAAGCACATAAAAATAGCACCTGCCTTAAAAACAGATTAAATTTACATCCAGAAGTGTTGACATTGAAACTGCTGACACATCTTCAGTAAATCTGTCATTAGTATGTCTTTCACTGAAACCAGAGAGAACTCATTTAAATGAAAACTGCATTATCATTCCAACAACTCTGACGCTGCCTTACTGATATTTTCTTTTTTATAGTCAACATAACAGTGACAATAACAAAGTATGAACAGAACTGAGAGCTTGCACAGCTTTTTGATTCCAGGTGTCCGTCATTAGTGAACTTCTGTTTGAGGTGTATCAGTTTGTTTTGTTGGCTGATAAGATGTAACATAAACATAAGACAGCTTTGGAAGTGCTGGAGCTTATTTTTCAAAATTAAGAAAGTTGAGGAACAGGTTAACTACGGTACTCTCACTGCTTCTAGTCTTTAGTCGACTGTAAACCACCCCAAGTATATCCCACTCCTAACCCCACATGACTTACCTTACATAACGTCAGACTCATCCTTCAAAGCACTTTAAATACTTCTGTAAGTAATGGTCCGAGAGGCAGTTGTTATAAATGAGTAGTTTTTCATGCCGTTATGTTACTTGCTCTTCAAAAGTTTCATTAAAGACTAGCCTTTCTAAGGCAGCCAGGTGTTCAATGGTTAATGTGAACGCTTGCCTAAATCTATTAGTGCATGTGTTCACCTTTTCATGTATGGTTGTTCTCATGTTTACATTCGTCACACTGATATATTTACTTCTCATTTCTAAAGAATATGGGGTTGATATAATGTGTTATCCAGAAAATTAATGTCTATATTTTTCCATGATTGGAATCAGAATATTTAGTTTATAAACTCAGTTTGCAATATTTTTAATTTCTATACTTTTCACAGTTTGAAGTCAGTCATGCCCCAGTTTTAGAAAATGTCAGTATCAACCAAGGACTGTAAAAAAGTTGTAAAGGCAAAACATTTTTTAAAGAGAGAGTTGTGTTTGTATGTGTTGGTAGATGTAATTGGAAATATTAGTTGTAGGTTACAGAGCTAAAAAAATATTTTACTTTTTTAGTATTTAACATGTTTCATTGTTTGAAAATGTACGGTTGTCATTAAAATGTTGAAAGTTTGCCATGAGTTTGGCTTTGCTGTGGGTATCATTCAAGTGGTGTGATGTCATATAGTATATGAAGTTGTGGATTTTCTCTGCTGTCCAGTCTTGGTTGAAATTCTTCTTTGTCCTTCACGTCAAAACACAGCAGTGGAAGTTTTTTCTTAAGGAGGGACTTTAAGAAGTCAGTCTGATATAAATAAGTACATACATACATTTTCATGTACCGCCACTGTATCCGCCATAGAGGGTCACGGGGAGCTGGAGCCTATCCCAGCTGGCATAGGGCATGAGGCCGGAGACACTCCGGGCACGACGCCAATGCACCGCGGAATATAAATAAGTGATAAATCTAAAGATTTTACATAGTGCAATTTAATACTGTAATGGATTTGTTATTAATCATCCATCGCAAAGGAGGAGAGGGATCGCTCGTGTATTTACAACACAACAACATGGTAATTACATTCGCTACTGAGGAAGGCAGGAAGTGAATCAATGATAATTCATGAAAGGAGGAAGGGCTGAATTTCACATTGTTCTGTCATCGTTAAAAATACAGGTTAGATAAAATGTGAAGATGGAGGGGGGCAATCATGGAATTTCGATGAACTCGTATTAAATAAACGAAGAAGAAGGCACACGTGACATGGACAGGAAGTGACGCAACGATTTCGTTCGCAGCAAGCTTACCACTCTAGCTACCGGAACTCCATATTTTAACTACGCTACGTATAAACGGATATAATCCCCACTGTTACTGTTATGTTCCAACCAAACCTCCACCGTATCAGCATCTTGCGATAAGTTCTAAACTGTTATTTCAGCGTGACGGAGAAGGCAGCGAGTCACCGACAATGTCCAGCCGACTTGCCTTCCAGACCCAGCTGGCTTCCATCATGGAGGTCCTCGCTAACGCAGCCGTAGCAGAGATATGTAAGCTGGTGGATGACGACTACGCGGTGGTAAGTTTGCAAATGTCTCAATGCCAGAGAGAAAACAAAGCACTGAAGAGGAAGCTGCACCTACTGGAGCTGAAGATGGCCCGAGGAAACGCTGAGAGGAGGCTCCGGGAGAGCGCCATGAACAGCAGCCGACAGAGGCTGCAGATAAATACCAATGAAAGGCTGCGGGACTCCTCGCCGTCCACCGGTAAGATGGCAGCGAGAGTAAAAGAGAGTGTCCCTACATCTGACACGGTGCCTGGGAAATGAACCCGATGGTGGAGTCACCTCGGTTTTTAACCGTAGATTGAGGAACAACCACCTACAGATGTAAACAGTGACTCAAAGGGCCATGGGTCACTATTTAGTTGTTGTTGTTTTTGTCACTTAATAGTTTAAAATTACTTTTTAATAACTGATTTTTTTGAATATGTGTGTCGCAAATATTTTTTATTGACTTGGTCATATTTGAAATGAAACAATTCTCTTTTCATTTTTCACGCAATTACCTGTTGGAAGGTTATGACCCAACACGTTGGCAGTGGTGGAGACTATTTGTTTGAATGTTAAATTTATTCAACTGTTTTAATCATAAAGCACTGGAATTCTTTTGTGTACATGTCAGTGCTTGAGCCCTTCTAGTAGCTGAACAAAACAGAAGCAGTAGTCAGATGTGACCTAACTATCCTGGCTGCTACAAACTAGAGTTGTGACGTTAACAGTGAGTTAATGACGTTGCCAGATAAGAAATTGCAACACTAACTTTGGCAGCTTTGTAAAGAAATATATATTTGTTTAGATGCAATGTTAAAAATTTAAATTTTTAACATTGCATCTACTTATTACATTTCTTTTTTATTTTTTTTAGTATACTTTAATAATCCCGAAGGGAAATTAGACGCTCACTCAAGCACATGGTTTAAAATCACATAATCAAGGGTGCCTCAGCAGTGCTTGCTTCGGAGTATGAGCTGACACCTCCCACTGTCAGCTCACATATCGTGAACCCTTTGAAAACAAATTTATGTTATTGAAATTATTTACAATTCAAACATGTTTTGATATACAAATGTTATTTTAAATATAAACATTTAAATGTTGTTCTGTGCAATTGCCATGTAGAAATAAAGCAGTAAAAAATCATAAGATCATAACAATCATCATTAGATAATTGTTTAGTTGAAACTACATTATTCCTTAACACTATGATTGGATTTTATATTTCTTTTAATATGTAAATGACTGGACACATTCTCGCTTGTATTTTCTCATCTGCTTCCAGAACCACAATTGATATGAATGATTGATATAGTAACATTCAGTCTGGTTAAATAAGAAAAAATTTGCTTTGTGTAGCAGACCTATTTGATCGGCAGATGAATGCTGCTTTGTGGTCTGGTAGAGCTGCAGCAGAAGACACTGCCAGTGAGCTGATTTGCCCCGACAACATCCAGAGTAAGGTAAGTTCACCATGCGCGAGTAAAGATCCTGTGTAGTTATGAGATATGTTTTGGAGAAACAATTTGAAATGGAAAATCAGAGCTCTGGCAGCACACATGGTGGCGCAAGTTGGCTGTTACAAACTGTCACACAGAAACATAACCAGACTGTGGTTTTAATCATCAGATAGTTGTGCTCAGACTGGGCATCTTGTCTGAGTGAATATGTGTACTATAAATAGTAATGGTTATTGATTCTTTAATATATGAATAGTTATTCATTGTTAAAAAAATAAGTTAATAGACACTTGTTTTATTAAAACAGTTTTCTTTTATTTTTCCTGCATCTTGTAGTAATGCAGTACAGTAATCCCTCGTTACTCGTGGTTAATGCGTTTCAGTACCACCTGTGAAAAATTGAATTTCATGATCCATCCATCTTCTACTGCTTATCTGTAGTTGGGTCGCGGGGCAGCAGCTTCAACAGGGAGCCCCAAACTTAGCTTTCCCCGGCCACATTAATCAACTCTGACTGGAGGATACCAAGGCGTTCCCAGGCTAGTGTTGAGATATAATCCCTCAACCTGGTCCTGGGTCTGCCCCGAGGTCTCCTCCCAGCTGGACATGCCAGGAACACCTCCCTAGGGATGTGCCCCAGAGGCATTCACACCAGATGCCCAAACCACCTCAGCTGACTCCTTTCGATGCGAAGGAGCAGCGGCTCTATGAGCCCCTCGCAAATAGTAGTGTTTCTCACCCTATCTCTAAGGGAGACACCAGCTATCCACCTGAGAGATTTCAGCCGCTTGTATCCGCAATCTCATTCTTTAGGTCATGACCCATCACTCATGACCATAGGTGAGGGTAGGAACGAAGATTGAACGGTAGATGGAGAGCTTTGCCTCTTGGCTTGGCTCCCTCTTTGTGGCAACAGTGCCGTAAAGCGACTGCAATACCGCTCTTGCTGCCCCAATTCTCACAATCTCATGTTCCATTGTTCCCTCACTCGTGAACAGGACCACAAGATACTTAAACTCCTTCACTTGTGGAAGGACCTCATTCCCCACTCAGAGAAGGCAGTCCAGCGGCTTCCTGCTAAGGACCATGTCCTCAGATTTGGAGGTACTGATCCTCATCCCCGCCAATTCACACTCGGCTGCAAACCGGAACAGTGAGTGCTGCAGGTCACAGGCCGATGATGCAAGCAGAACCACATCATCTGCAAAAAGCAGCAATGCAATTCTCAGCCCACCAAACTGTAAACCCTCCTCACCACGACTACGCCTCCATATCCTCTCCATGAAAATCACAAACAGAATTGCTGACAAAGCTCAGCCCTGGCGAAGGCCAACAACCACTCAGAACAAGCCCGACTTATTGCTGAGAACCTAAACGCAGCTCTCACTTTGGGCAAACAGGGATTGGATGGCCCCGAGGAGAGGCCCCCTCACCCCATTCTCCCGCAGTACTTCCCACAGTATATCCCTGGGGACCCGATCGTGCGCCTTCTCTAAGTCCACAAAACACATGTAGACTGAATGGGCATACTTACAAGCCCCCTCTAGGATCCCAGCAAAAGTAAAAAGCTGGTCCGTTTTTCCACGACCAGGACGGAACCCACATTGTTCCTCTACAATCTGAGGTTCGACAATCGGCCGGACCCTCCTTTCCAGCACCTTGGAGTGAACTTTCCCAGGGAGGCTGAGGAGTGTGATGGCCTGTAGTTCGCACACACCCTCTGGTCCCCCTGTTTAAAAAGAGGAAACACCACCCCATTCTGCTACTCTTTCGGCACTTTCCCAGACTTCCAAGCATTGTTAAAGAGGCGTGTCATCCGTGTCAGCCTCTCAGCACCCAGAGCCTTCAGCATTTCTGGGGCGAATCTCATCAACACCCGGGGCTTTGCCTCCTTGAAGTTGTTTATCTACCTTGGTGATTTCGCCCAGACAGATTGATTCGAATCTCCCATCATCCTCTAGCTCTTCCTATGCAACAGAGGACGGGTCAGTTGAGGTAGTTGGATTCAGGAGTTCCTCAAAGTGTTCCTTGCACCGAGTGACAACCTCCTCAGTCAAGGTTAACGATGTCAAATCCTTGCCCTATACAACTTGGATTGTCCCCCGTTTCCCCTCCTGAGGAGTTGAACAGTCCCCCAGAACAACTTTGGTGCCGTCCAAATGTCGTTCTCCATGGCCTCTCCAAATTCTTCCCACACCCTCTATTTTGCCTCCATCAGAGTGGAGACTGCAGTCCTTCTGGCCTGTCGGTACCCTGCAACTGCTTCAGGAGTTCCCAGGGACAACATGCCCCTGAAAGCGTTTTTCTTTAGTTGGATGGCTTCCCTGACCACTGAGTTCCACCAGTGTTCGAGGGTTACCGCCTCTTGAGGCACCCAAGACCTTGAGACCACAGCTCTTAGCTGCAGCTTCAGCACTGGAAGCTTTGAACATCGACCATTCAGGTTCAATGTCCCCAGCCCTCCACAGGGATGCAGGAGAAGCTCCTTCGGAGGTGTGAATTGAAGGCCACGCAGACAGTCCTCCTCCAGACGTCCCAGTTCCCCCATCACTACTCGTTTGGGCTTACCAGGTCTAGTCAAAGGGTTCCCCCTCCAATGGACCCAACTCACCACCAGGTGGTGATCAATTGACAGATCTGCCCCTCTCTTCACCCGAGTGTCCAAAACACATGGTCAACGGTCAGATGATACAATCACAACATCGATCATCTTGTGATTTGTGAGTCTCAGAACCCAACGCAGTTCTGGATGCTGTCACATGCGCTATCACGTGACTACCAACTAAAAATCAGTGATGTAGTGAAGCCGTTCATCTTGGGATTACTCTACTTCCAGCAGAAGTTGGTGGTAATACAACAACAGACTCTTTTTCAAGGATATTTAACAAAACGGGAAGAATGGATGAGGTACACAGACCCAATGGTAGACAGCGGAACCATACCAGCCATTAGAAACTAGTGCAGAACTCTCTTAAATGGAAAAAAAATCAGGAGCAGTGTCAACTGTACCAGGTGAAACAATCTTATCACAAGTCTCCAAAAAGTATGCACATGGTGGTGGCAGTGGCTAAGTGGGTGGGGAACAGGTGGCTCAGCATCTCAAGTGCCAGCTCAGAAGAGATGCATGTCTCTGTCTGTGTATGTCTTTCTCTGTGTACACACAAGCCACACACACACACACACACACACACACACACACACACACACACACACACACACACACACACACACACACACACACACACACACACACACACACACACACACACATAAACTGGTGTTTATTTTTGTGGCTGTAGTAGGGTGTAGATGAAACTTGTGTTGTGTATGTGTGTACTGTGTGTGCTGCATGCTTCAGTGTGTGTAAATG
This sequence comes from Antennarius striatus, assembly GCF_040054535.1. Lineage (NCBI taxonomy): Eukaryota > Metazoa > Chordata > Actinopteri > Lophiiformes > Antennariidae > Antennarius > Antennarius striatus. Next base: position 14,461,334 of record NC_090783.1, on the reverse strand, counting down.
TCTGTCGGGGTGGGAATTATAATGTGTTGGTGAGTAATTCTTGATATCTCATCTCTATAGTGTAAATTACACTCATTCTTTTTGCAGTCTCCAGATGTGGAGCTGGTGGAGCCTGAGGCTGTGCTGGTGAAGGAAGAGAAGGTAGAGGAAAACACATCAAGAGCTGAAGACATGCCCCAAGTAGGAGATGATGGTGAGAACAGATCAATTATTGATGCATGTGTGTAGAAGACCATGATATGTCTAAAGTTAAATAATGATGCAGCAATGACTACTTGAATAGAGTGTGTCCTACTTTTCTTTTTCAAGTATTAAAAAATCAAATTGAGAATTTTTTGGTTTGTGGTCCATTTTGCTACTTGCATTGTATTTAGGCCATATATGGATCATTTCTTAAGTAATAGTAGGTTGTGACCACTTCCAGTATTAGTATACCACAATCTTGGAGTTGTTTGGATTGTAGAGATGGATATCTATTCTGCTCTTAGGTTTTCAATTCCTGACAGTTTCAGGTTTCGTTAAGCAAAGTCAAAGAAAATTTATTGCCATTTTAACCAAGAACACGTGCAAAGATAAGATGACATTCCTCCAGGACAATGCTGCAACAGACTGACAATGTACAACAATATGTGCAAGACAGCACAAAAAGAAACCAACAACAGGGACAAAATAGGTAGAACAGGTTCAAAACAGGCCACATGCTTATTTCTCAGAAGAAAATCAATTTTAAAAAATTCTTAAAACTTGATACAAGCCATTCATTCATTATACATGGTTATTTGTATATTAAAGATAGCAGACTAGAATGGATCACACCTTACAAAGTCAAACAGAGTCTAAGGTTTATAATCCATCCCAGTGTTGCAGCACACTTGCTACCTGGACTTGTCTCTGTTAGTTTTACACTCTTAATAACTCAAATGTGTTTGCCTGTATCATTCTGTGCTTGTTTCTCTAGGTCAAAGTTGTATCTGACAGTAGGGTCACTAGTTCAGCTATCTTCATTATGTATAATGTCAACATTCAGTGTTTGATAAGGAATGTAGCATACAAACTGTCACTTTACGTGGCGTTCTTTAACTTGTCACACTGACGTTTGTCTCTGTGCTGTTGAGTTGAATGGAGTGTGTAGGTGTGGGATCCAAAGCCACTGGTTTAATTGCAGTAAACTAGCTGTTAGCGCTGTGTATGTTCACAGTGCATTCACTGATGGGTACACCGTGAAGGCTAAGGTTTTCGTCATGTTAATTGTGCATCATCCCTTACATGAAATGGGACAGGCTTTGTGCTGTGCCACATGTGACATAAAGTGTCTTATCATTCCCAGTTTAATCCTCACGCTGCCCACCCCTACTGCTAGAGTGCTAATTAATTTATTTTCCCATTCTGTGTCCGACATTGTCTTTGTTAAGGCATGGCCAAGTGCGTTCCATGTGGAAGTGTAGGGCGTAGACCCAGCATTGAACAGCAAGATGGCCGGTCTACTTCCAGTCAACCCCAGAGCCAGAGCCAGAGCAGCAAGACGTGGCATACGGGCAGCAGCAGCAGAGGAGCGGAGGTCAGTGACTCCTCTCCTCTCCTTAACTGTGAACTCGGTGCATCTGTTGAGGGCAGAGACTCACTGCAAGAAACAAACCTGCAACAGGGTAATGAAGATGGCAGCAATGACTCAAAGTTTGCCGTGTTGTGTGACAATAATAAAAGCTGTAACTTGTTGGTTGACAACTTTGTTGATGAGCAATTGGAGTTTGAGATGGAACAAAGGAGGCCCTCGTGTTCATACACAACGCCAGCAGCTGATTTTCCATCGTCCTCTGCTTGTCTTAATGGCTGGACTCGCTACAGCCCTGGTTTCCCCCTCTGTCAGCCCTTCAGTGACGCCAGCAAAGTGCACCCTCGTTCTGGCACCAAGGAAAGACTGTTTGTGTGCAGCTACTGTGGTAAGGCATTTAACAGGCCCAAGAAGGTGGAGATCCACCAGCGAATTCACACAGGGGAGAAGCCTTACAGCTGCTCCACCTGTGGGAAGATGTTCTCTGAGGCTGGGAACTTGAGAAAACACCAGCGAGTCCACACTGGAGAGAAACCATACAGCTGCGGAATGTGTGGCAAAGGATTTGCCTGGATCAGAAACTTGAAAACACACCAACAGAAGAGCCACCCCGAAATTTATACCTAAGACGTGGAAGCACTCATCTTCTTCACCCTTCTGTGAAATTAAATTAGAACAGGACCTTTTTTAATGATTTCAGTGACTTCTAAATGTTTCCCACTGTATAAAAAAATATTTTCAATGTGGCTTTATTTTCAATGACACACTTAATTAGAATAGCCTCAGGTCATTCAACTACATATCCGATTTGAAGCATCTTTTGGATGGATTGCTGAAATGTAGGTTTGGTGAGTTCAGTAGTCTTCAGATTAATTATAAAATATTCCCACTTTTATGGTAAATGCTTTTGATTTAAAGGGCTTTTGCAGGTGTACAGACCTGTTGCCCAATTTTGGGTTGTTGAAACAAGGATCAGTTTTATATTTTCAGTCTATGCATAAAATTTCCATATGTGTATTAACGTCTGGATTACAGTATTCCCTCGCTTATTCCCGCTTCAAAATGCACAGATTCACTATATCAGATTTTTCAAATTATATATAATGTCCTTGATGAGATGTAAATTTCATCTCATCAAGGACAAGGAAGAGAGCAAGAGCAAGTGTCTCCCATAAGCTGTAGTCACGTGACACTGTTCGCGCATGCTATTGTCTGACAGCATCTGTGCGCACTGCGTTCCATGACTCAGTTCCTCCTGCAAGTTTACTTTTGCCTTGTGAAGTGGATTTTTTTTTGTGAAACCATTGCATTGGCTCCCAAACGTATTGCTGGTTTAATATCAGTATGGGGAGGTTCAGTTTGTAAACTTTTAAATTATAGGTAAATGATAAGTTTAGTATTTGGTATTTAGTATTTGTGGAATTTTGTTTTTCACAGGTGGTCCTGGAACACATAAACTACGAGTAACGAGGGATTACTCTCCATCAGTGGCTTTCTGTTTTTCCTACTTAGATCAAGGAGGTACCATAAATGTCTGGACATATTTTCAATGGGTCTGTCTTTTGGCAATTGTTTTTGCTTCATAAGTGGATATATAAAAAAATACTTGTTTTTGAATGAAAAGGAAATATTCAAATACAAGGCATCGTCCATGTAGGAGTAGACAAATAACATGAATGCTCAGAAAACTAAAGGACCAGTTTTCTGTATTTCAAGTGATTTTATTTGTTTGAAACAAATGATTTTCTTCCCTTTTTTTTTCATTAGTTTTGGCCACATAAAGGACATGCATGGACTCTGAATCTTTGAGGAAGTATGGGACATTAGCCATAAAAAAAGTGATATGACCAATTAAAAATAGAAATACTGCAAAAGTGTAGTGTTTATTATTCCGGATCTGATCTGGCAGTGGATGTGTTAACATGCCGGATGGCGGGTTTGATAAATGTGTGGTAGAACAAAAGGTAGAAGGTCTTCCCATCCGAGCAGATGACGAGATCGACATGTGTTAATGGAAGAGATGGTAAATGTTTGTTTTTGCCATTTTCATTGTTCATGAATCTCTTCTCAACACATGAACAGAACGCTGACAATTTCTATTACATCTCACACTGTAACATTCTTATATTGCTTTTGGGAAGCTCAGTGTAAGTGCGCAAAGGTGACACAAGGGTCCTTGCAGCATTCCTGTATGTTCTCTGCGTAAACAAACTCATTATCATGTTAACATGAAAAAACGTGCAGAAAAATGCCAAAGCAACAATTTAAAAATTGGTCAACCCTGTTAAGCATCTAAAAAGAAAAAGATGTTAGTATCAAACAATCTCTGTACACTAAACAAGTCAGGAGGCTTGTTGTCATCCAGTGTCTATGGCACCCTACAGCTCCAATCCCATTGGTTGCTACTAAAGATGTAAGTCTTAATAAAAATTTATAAATACATTTGTATGAAATTTCTTTTCAGTGGTAATCATGAGGAAATGACAGGAAATAAGTAACAATTTTTTCACTGATAAGTCTATAGTTTATTTTGTTTTGTGGTTAGAGTTAATAATGAGCACAGATGTCTGAGTTAAGGTTTTACCAGCAGTTTGTCATTTCCTTTTTCTGTAAATACTGTCTATGTACCAGTAAGTGCTTGGGAATATGTCATTCCAAATGTAACATATTTGTGTTTCATGTTTTAAATCCTGTATGTCACATTATATTTATGGTATAATATATAGGTTGATTCACTAGAATGTCTTATTTCACAGTCATCTTAAAGATGATGTCTAGCTTGTCTTTGATGTGTGGAATCCAACTTCAGTGCTGCTATAACAAAAAGTTGGAACAGTCATTCATGCTACAATCATAAATATGATTACAATCTTGGGGCCAACATAGGGTCATGTGTTTTTGGCAACAAATCAAACCTGCTGTATACGGTTTGATGGAATCCATGTTTCCAGGAATATCCAAGTTATAAAGTAACTACCAGATGTTTAACGTGAAGATTGGGTTTGTGGTTTTTTTCCCCATAACGATCTTAATCACTACTGCAAATGCAGTAGTCCGACTCAAGCTGAAGCTTGAGCTATGTAAAAGTATGAGGTAGTTGTAGCTTTTAATAGAATTGTAATATTTATAATTACAGTATTGTGACAGTCTACCTAAATTATATATAAAATGGACCCCTTGCATTGCTTGAAAAGTTATTTTGTGCTCAATATGAAACCTTTGTTTACTGTTGCTCAACATTTCCAGAAGAACGATGAGGCAGCAGTGGAAAAACAACCCTGATTCCAGGAATATGAGGATACTAAAAAAAAAAAAACAGACTGAGCTCATTTCCTTATTGCTTATTGCATTTAGCTATTTTGAAAATGTATTTAATGTTGCACCTCGCTAACTTGATTTCTTCAAATTTTACAGAATTTGATATCACTAACATCTTAAAATACTTAACAAAAGACAGTTGAGAAATGCTTGAAAACACCTATTTGGACAGTTTCACTGGAAGAGATTCATTGTTCATGGATGTTATGACTGAGTATGAAATGATCATGCCTCACAAGCAAAGTTCTTCACCATTTTTTGAAATTTTTCATAATGCATAATCAAGTAAGTTAGGACACCCCCCACCCCCAAAAAAAGCTTTCAAACTTACCAGCACAAAATTAGAACAGTACCTATGACAATATGGGAAGTCTTGGTGCCAGTGGGTAACCTGCACATTTGTGAACACTCCATTAAAAATAATTGTACATGCAAGTGTAAAATTTGGGCTTCATACCAAAATTGATACCTTATAACAGTGTAGGAGTCAAAATGCTCAGTAACTGGTTTGGCCTGCGGTCCAGATCTGTACCCCAACGAATGTGTGGAGCAATATGATGCATCAAATGCAACAACAGAAACATTAACACAAACAACGGGTTAAAGATAAAATTCCCTTTAAAATGTCAACAGTTGCTAATAATAAAAATGATGGTGTAACACCCTAAACAGTAACCTTTAGAAATGCATTAATATCATTCAACAAAAGCGTATATTTATAAAAACAAAGTTCTTAAGATTGAATAGTAAGATGTTGTCTGTGGTCTGTATTCAGTTATTAGGTTTTAAAAAAGAGCTGAAATAATTACAATCTGTTTTCATTGCAATATTATGAAATGTTAGCTTTTTTGGAATCAGGTTTGTATGGGAAAGGAAAGTCAACATTTCCCTCAGTTTATGGCACTTTCACTGGAACAGTTATCACTGATGCTTATTATTACATCTTGATTATTTTTATATATATAAAAAATTGACTTTTATTGAAAGAGCACCTGACCTGACAACTGAATCAGACTTTAAAAAATATACGACATTTGATATTAGCATTTTTTTTGTTATTTTGTACTTCTTTAGCACAATCAAAAATTTAAACCTGGACCAGAACCTGAAACTGGATCTTGATATTGAACGGTATTGCTTTTCATTGTTTACATAGACTAAAAGGAACCAAGCAATTTTCAGAATTAGATGTGGTTATTAAAGCTTCACTAATAAACATTATTATTGTAGCTTTGGATGAAATGTGTAAAAATTATTCACTTATTCCTTTTTTTAGTACAGAATTTCTGCAGTAAGTCAACATCAGCTCATCTTTGGATTAATCTCCACTCAAGTAAATATCAGAGGATCTAAGTGTGTCTTTCCTGATCAGGCTCTTTACCATGTTAGAGACAGAAATACTTCAGTGTTGTCACTTGTTGTGCTGTAACATCCAGTGATTATTTTCCTTATTGTATGTACAGGAGGATGACGATGAGCAAGATGTGGTGCTGGTGAAAGTGGAAGACGTTGAGCAGGTGACAGGAACTCGGAACAAATCAGGCTCCAACATACAGGAGGGTGAGTGGACTCACCTTCATTGAGAATCTGTGATTGCGCTAGGAATTATTGATTCATACACTTCTGACACTACAGGTACAATATGAAGGATGCATTTTAGGTTCATATAATACATTTGTGGCTGTGGGCACTTTGTGCTCAGCAAAAACAGATGCGGTGAGCATAAGGAAAGGTGCTGCTCTGTAATCTGGTGGGACAGCAGCAGATACTCTTTGGATATATGTGGAGTGAACATGGTGCCTTTGTTATCTTTCAGGACCTTTTGTGGTCTGCACCTCAGAAATATCAGATATTTGGTAGTTTGATACAAATGATGTTGAAGGCTTTAATCTCTTTCTCATCCTGGGCAGTGCATGGACCATGCCAGAACAAAAGAATGTACAGTAATCCCTCTTTACTCGCGGTTAATGCGTTTTATTATTTAGAGTCATTTAAATCTTTATGAACCCTCCCCATACTGATACTAAACCACTTTAAATCTGTATTACCTTTTCCAAAACTCTTGCAGACTGTGTAAAACAGTTTTGTATTAAAGAAAAGTGTTTCATTCATACATGGAAGTATGCTGCGTTCCGTGAGTCTCAGAACGCAGCACACACATGAATGCTGTCAGCCAATAGCATACGCGTACGGTATCACATAACAATCAAACAAGCTTATTTTTAAAAGTGCTTAATCACATCAACAGACATTCCAAAGCACTTTGACAGACAGAAAAAAACAAATGAACCCTCCAGAGCAAGCATAAGGGACATCGACGGGGAAAAACTCCCTCATTGAGGAAAAAAACTCCAGGAAAGGCGTCCATCCGCCTTGACCTGTTGGGCGGAAAATAAATACAATGAAGAAAAGGACAGGGTAAGAGAATGAGAGAGAAAGGGAGAGAGAATGGCAGATAGGCCAGATAGTTAGTGCCGATGGATAGATAAGGGGTAATACTTGTGGGATTAAAGTAACAGGTCCACAGCAGATAGACTGATGAGGGGTGAATCTACCTACTAAAAATCTGCGATGTAGCGAAGACGTAAGCGCGAATAAGCGAGGGATTACTGTATTGTCCTTTAGTTTCCTTAAAAATTATGGTAATTTTTGTGCAATTGTTATGACAGCTTTTCCATGGTGTAGATTACCAGAAGGATTTATCTGTCCATCTATTGTACCTTAAATCCACTGGTTTGGATTGGAAAAGTTCCACTTTTAATTAATCAGTAGATTCAGTGTGAAAGAGAAAATTAATCATTGTTTTCCCCTTTGTATCCAGGGTTAGTGGAGTCAAGTACAGATGACTACAAAGTAGTTCTACCATTTGACGAAACCACACAAGCCTCCACAAATCAGTTGTCTGACCTGGAATCTGGGCGGGGCTTCTCAGAGGTCAGCTATGGCCATTCTTCACTGTGGACTAATGATATGGATGTCCCACTCCCGCACCTTCCAACCATGGTCATTGAAGGAAAGTCTGACAACACTGGGAGGAAATTGTTTATTGAGAATTCAGCAAGAAGGGGATTGGCTGTTGAAAGTTGTAGTGGCTTCCCTTCTTCTGTGGCCTTTCAGCCTCCTGTTATTGATCTTTCAGCAGAGTCCAGCCCCAGTCAGATTTTAGATCAAATGCAGCACTTAGTGGCACCAGGTCAAAGTCAGGATCAAGGAAGTTATACTTGCAATGACCTATCACAGAAAATTCTTAAGAAGAAGGGTTACATCTGTAGTTTCTGTGGTAAAGTTTGCAGTTCCCCAGCAAATTTAGAAGCCCACCTCAGAACCCACACAGGAGAAAGACCATATGGCTGTAGTATATGTGGAAAAAAATTCTCCCAGTTCTGGAACCTGAAAATCCACAAGAATATACACACCGGGGAGAGACCATACCATTGCTCTCTGTGCTCTGAGAGGTTCTCTGACCCCAGCAACCTGAAAAAACATCAAAAGAGACACCATCCACAGACATAAACCTTAAAATGCTGTTATTTAAAAAACAATTGTTCATTCTTCAAACATGAAAAGCCATCAAGAAACAAACTTCCTTTTTGAGGGAGTTGTGGTCAAGGTGGCAGCACAGATAGAATGGGTGAAAAACACAAAGCAAAGATCCATACAAAATTCAATGGGGAGTGCACAAGCCTGCAGCTGTTCCAAAGCATAATATGCAGAATGCAGTTTAAGTTGGGCTAAATCAGCCTCCTGGTTACACCTCCATATTCTAATACAGATACAAAGGACATTTGCACATTTTTTACTGGCTGTGAATGGAAAGCATAAAGTAATTTAGGTGTAAGCTTTTTCAACAGCTTATCAATATGTACAGGATGTACAAATATGTACAAAGTCAACTTTTTGTCAAGCTGTATGCTTACATATTTGTTGGAAGCAAAGTTATATGTGACCCCTTCCATTTTCAAAATGGTGTCATCTTCTGCTCTAGAATGTGATGGAAGGTGGAAGTCATATATATCTCTTTTGCACCTTTTCAGACCAGATTTAGAGCAAAAAATAAAAGCTGCAGTATTTGAAAAGTGTCACAAAGAGCAGTGGCTTGATTCAGGGAGGGCGTGATGATAAGCCTTATGATTTAAAATTAACAAGGTAAATTACTATTTTTACTTTGGACTGATGGAAATTTTAAATAAATCTTTTAGTACCAATAATCCCATTTGGGGAAAAAAAAATTTCCAATCCAAATATTCACACACGTGTGTGTATACACACACATCCAATACCTATAAGTATATATTGTACACGGGGCCTGTAGGCATGTAGATAATGGGAGGTAGAGCGGTGGCCAGCTCATGTGGGGCTCACCATGAGAAACTTGTAAGGAGACTACTTTGCTCGAGGGCACCTCGGCAGTGCTCAGGGAGTGAACTGGCAACTCCCACTACCAGTTCACAATCCAAATATTTTGGCCCACACGGGTCTTAAACCTGCAACCCTCCGGTCCCCAACCCAAGATTTAGTAGACTGAGCTACTGCCGCTCCCAAATTTGTACTTTGAGCTACTGTCAGTTGCTGCCGGGATGTTTCCTTTGGCCTTCATCAGCTCTTTGGCCTTTTAATCCACCTTTTGCAGTAAATTACTTGTTGTTATTCAGAACAGTCGACTTCAATGAAGAATCAGCTTGTTTGCCATCACTAACAGGAGTCTTATCCATCCAAGTACTGGTAGTTGGTTCTTTTTCTACTTTTGAGATATATGATAGATTAATGACCGGTTGGTATTCGCTCAGGGAATTATGTGTTTTAGTGCAGCACCATATAAGATGTCAGATAAAAATAAATAACGATAACAAGGCACACATTAATGTGCGAACATACAAAGTGCAGTATGAAAAATTGTCATGTAAAAGACATACAAAATAAATATTTGTACAGTTATATATACTGTACAGTGGCCACTCGCTATAATGCGATTCACCTTTAGCAGACTCGCAGTTTTGCAGATTTTTTTAGTGCAATTTTATGTGGTTTTTTTTACGGTGCATTGTGTTCTGCAAGAGGGCACAATCCAGTGTCTTATTTTGTCAGTCCCAAGCCTGGATAAATACAGAGGGTTGTGTCAGGAAGGGCATCCAACGTAAAACTTTTGCCAAATCAAAGATGCAAATCAAATCTATGACTTCCATACCGGATCAGTCGAGGCCCAGGTTAACAACGACCGACATCGGTGCTGCTCACCTACAGGGTACCGATGGAAGTTGGACTATTGTTGGTCGAAGAAGGAGAGGAGGAAAGTGTGTTCATAGGAGGAGCGAGAAAAGGATCAGTATAGGACAGTATATACAGTACAGTGGTACCTCTACTTATGAAATTAATTGGTTCTGGAAGAAATTTCGTAACCAGAGACGCGTTTTCCATGCAAATTCCCTAATGCGTTCCAAGCCCCCCAAAATTCAGACATAAATGTTTTGTAAAGCATAAAAATGCATCAAAACATGTAAAAAATACATGTTACAATTAGATTATTACACAATAAATGAGAGTTGTGCATAATGTAAAAAACAAAGAATAGAGTAAAGAATAAAAACGATGGTCATTTACCTTTTAACGGCTGTCCTCATTGTTTTTTGCCCTCTTTGGTTCATGCTCTCTTCCCTCACCATGCCGAACAACAGAGTGAATTCCAGTCCTCCTTTTGAACTTCTCCAACCACCCACGCAATGCCTTAAACTCCTTGAACTTCATTTTGTTTTAATAACGTAGCAATTGTAGATACATCTCGGCCATATTCTTTGGCGGGATCAGCAAAACGCATCCCTTTTTCATGCTTTTCTATTATCTCTTGCTTCGTTTGTATGAACAAAAAAACTCTTCTTCATCTGTTCTTGTACTCTTTTCTCCATCACATTCTTGGGGTCCATAGCTATCAGAACACCTCATGGATTGAGGGCCAAATGACGAGGACGCTGCAGAGACACCTGTCTAGCTACACACAGTGGTCCCTCTTAGCCAATGGTATGCCAGGTTGCTAGGTAATAGCCAATGGTAGAGCAGCTATAAGAATGCTGCGTTCAGGAACCTTTGGGAGCTGCGAGTAGCAGCCCATTTTGTATTTTTACCTTCCGTAACTCGAAATTTCTCTCATAACTAGAGGTAATATTTTCCTCTTGAGGAGTTTTGTAAGTAGAAAATTTTGTATGTAGAGACATTCGTGAGTAGAGGTACCACTGTATAGGACTGAGAGTAGGGACTTTGAATGCTGGAGCTATGACAGGAAAAGGTAGAGAGTTGGTTGGCATGATGCAGAGGAGGAAGGTAGACATATTGTGTGCCCAGGAGACCAGGTGGAAAGATGACAAGGTAAGTTTAGGAGCAGGTTTCAAGTTGTTCTATCATGGTGTAGCTAGGAAGAGAAATGGAGTAGGATTAATCTTGAAGGAGGAGTTTCTTAGGAATTTCCTGGAGGTAAAAAGAGTGTCAGATACAGTGATGAGTCTGAAGCTAGAGATAGAAGGCGTGATGTTTAATGTTGTTAGTGGGTATGCTCCACAGGTAGGATTTGAGCTGGAGGAGAAGGAGAAATTCTGGTTGAACTTTGGTGTAATCTGAAGTAGATCAGTGACTGCATAGTGGTAGGCGGGAGTGTAGCCAAACAGCACAGGATGGTGGTGTGTAGAAGATGGTGTGAAAGATGAAGAGGGCAAAGGCAGAGCAGAGGATGAAATAAGGGAAGCTGAAAAAGAGTGTTGCATGACTTCTGGTAGGAGTTAAGACAGGCTCTGGGTGGTCAGGAGGTGCTGCCAGATGACTTGACAACAACAGCTAATGTGATCAGGTAGACAGGTAGAGTACTCTGTGTGTCATCTGGAAAGTATAGTATTTTCTGCACTATAAGGCGCACCTTTAATGAATTGTTTATTTTATAATTTATTTCATATATAAGGCAAACTTGATTATAAGGCACATATAATAAAAAAGTATCAAAATAGATTTAAAAAACTAGTGGCTGTAGTTGCGCTAGCCTTCCACTAGCTAGAGCATTCATGACTGAGTACCTTTAGTCAGCTGTGATAGGCTATTGTTGATAGCATTGAAATAATGAAGTTATGAATAATCATTGAAATAATGAAGCCATTCTGAGCCTCATCACGGTAACCTGATCACTTGATCAATTTGGCATCTTAGAAAGAGGTCAACACGCATATTAAAAAACCTGACATTAAAACTGGTTAAATTTATTACGAGTGCACTCAGTTCAAACAGGGCGGATTATTTCCTGATCTGAAATTAGAAGCAGATATTTAAGCTCAGACATTCGTCTTTGTTTATTAATTACAGTAAATATTGTTTCAATCGATCGGTAGTCCAGTCAGAGTTGAGGTGTATAGCTATTTGCTGCCTTAACAATTTTTTAACCAGTTTTTAATGTTAGGCTGCTAATTTACTGGCAAATGTGACACTGTTTTACTCATAGAACTGACTTTAACATTGGTGTCTCACCGCCGTGAATCTCACCGCACGTCGCTGCAGACAGAATACACAAGCCTGAATGTGCCCCTCCGCCGCCCGCCCAGAGCTATCAACTACATTTGCAAATCAATTGTAGCACACCCGTTGGCACCTTTGTCTAGCAGTGACTCTGTTCTTGAAATTTCAGAAAAGGCTAGAAGTTCAGCTTTGAGGGTCTTTCATTCACCTTTATGCCAGTTTCTCCGTGTGTTTCCGCAGACTAATAGAATGGACCGTCACTAGATACCAGATTACAGCACAATGGCATTTTTTAGACCAACTAAGTTTAAAGTGGGTTATTTCCAGCACCACGGTGGTTGGGAAATACTCAGATCAGTCAATCAGTCAAACTTTATTAATAGATTTGTTGAAATGTTTTGCTACGTTATCGTAGCACGTCACCGGTGTTCTTCTCAGCAGGCTGCTCTGCCGTCAAACAGGTCAGTGAGAGTCGGCACTTCGGCGACGCCCCTTGTCTACCGTTGTTAGGGGGCATAGTACGGCCTGAATACTGTCTGAGGGTGCCCCTGGTGGTGTAGTGCAGCATGACTGCCGGCCAGACTGCCGGGTTTTTTTCAGCGATCTTGTTTTTAACCAATACAAATATTAATATTAATCCATATACAAGGCGCATCGGATTATTAGACGCACTACGGGATTGTGAGAAAATTATATGCTTTTTGGTGCGCCTTATAGTGTGGAAAATACTGTACATAAAGTGACTTGGTGTTGGAATGAGGAGGTAAAGGAGTGTATACAGAGAAAGAGGTTAGCTAAGAAGAAGTGAGACACTGAGAGGACTGGGAGGAGTAGACAGGAGTACAGGGAGATGCAACGTAAGGTGAAAGTAGAAGTAGCAAAGGCCAAACAAGGGGCTTATGATGACTTAAATGCTAGGTTGGACAGTAAGGAGGGAGAAACTGATCTATACAGGTTAGCAAGACAAAGAGACAGGTGGAAAGGAGGTGCAGCAGGTTAGGGTGATTAAGGACAGGGATTGAAGTGTACTGACAGGTGCCAGTAGTGTGATGGGAAGATGGAAAGAGTACTTTGAAGAGACGATGAACATGGAAAATGAGAGGCAACAAAGACTAGAAGAGGTGGCTGTTGTGGACCAGGATGTAGGAAAGACTAGTCAGGATGAAGTGAGGAGGGCATTGATGAGGATGAAGAGTGGAAAGGCAGTAGGTCCTGATGATATACCTGTGGAGATATGGAATTGTCTTCGAGAGGTGGCAGTAGAGTTTCTGACTGGGTTGTTCAACTGGATCTTAAATAGTGAGAAGATGCCTGAGGAATGGAGGAGAAGTGTCCTGGTGCCCATTTTTAAGAACAATGGAGATGTGCAGAGTTGTACCAACTACAGAGGAATGAAGCTGATGAGCCATACAATGAAGTTATGGGAAAGAGTAGTTGAAGCTAGACTAAGAGCAGAAGTGAGTATTTGTGAGCAGCAGTATAGTTTCATGCCAAAAAAGAGTACTACAGATGCAGTATTTGCTTTTAGGATGTTAATAGAGGAGGCCAGAGGAAGCTGCATTGTGTTTTTGTATGAGGAAGTCTGGAGTGGCAGAGAAGTATGTTAGAGCGGTGCAGGACATGTATGTGGACTGTAAGACAGTGGTGAGGTGTGCTGTAGGTGTGACAGAGGAGTTCAAGGTGGAGGTGGGACTGCATCAGGGATCAGCTCTGAGCCCCTTCTTGTTCGCTATGGTGATGGACAGGCTGACTGACGAGGTTAGACAGGAATCTCTATGGACTATGGTGTTTGCAGATGACATTGTGATCTGCAGTGAGAGCAGGGAACAGGTGGAGGAGAAGCTAGAGAGGTGGAGGTCTGTCCTGAAAAGGAGAGGAATGAAGGTTAGCCGCAGTAAGACAGAGTACATGTGTGTGAATGAGAGGGACCCAAGTCAAAGAGGGAGGTTACAGGGAGAAGAGAAGGTGGAAGATTTTAAGTACTTAGGGTCAACAGTCCAGAGTAATGGGGAGTGTGGAAAAGAGGTGAAGAAGTGTGTACAGGCAGGATGGAACGGGTGGAGAAAAGTGTCAGGTGTGATGTGCGATAGAAGAGTTTCAGCTAAAATGAAAGGAAAGGTGTACACTGTGATGAGACCAGTGATGTTGTTTCGTCTAGAGACAGTGTCACTGAGGAAAAGACAGGAGACAGAGCTGGAGGTTGCAGAGATGAAGGTACTGAGGTTCTCTTTGGAAGTGACCAGAATGAATAGTATCAGGAATGAGTACATCAGAGGGACAGCACATGTTACAAGATTTGGAGGTAAAGTCAGAGAGGCCAGACTGAGATGGTTTGGACATGTCCAGAGGAGAGATAGTGAATACATTGGTAGAAGGATGCTGAGTTTTGAACTACCAGGCAGGAGGCCTCAAGGAAGAACAATGAGGAGGTTTATGGATGTAGTTAAAGAGTACATGAAGGTAGGTGGTGTGAGAGAAGAGGATGCAGAAGACAGGGTTAGATGGAGGCAACTGATGTGCTGTGGTGACCCCTGAAAGGAAAAGCTGAAAGGAGAAGAAAATTGTGTTCTGCATCCTGTGTTTAAACAAGAGAGAAGTTCGAAAATGTTAATACCTGTCTGAGAAAAGTGTATAAAGTGTGTAGTGAGGGGTGTTAGAGCCTTAAAATATCTGTAATAATTGTAAAAATAAAGTGAGTACTTTGCAGATTTTGCGTATTGCTGGTTATTATTAGAATGTAACCCCCGCAATAAAGGAGGGACCACTGTATATGCAATTAGCAAAAATCAAAACAAAAAGCAAAAGTGGCAGGTACACTCCTACTATCCCTGCATGGAACATCTGACCAAGATGTGGTTTATGGAATAAAGGGTTTTTTCAGCACAGTATGATGGATAGATGATCTTTTGGACATGTTTTGTGTATTATTATTATTGTTGTTGTCTTGATTATTGTTGTTATTCTGCACATACTCGAAATAAAGCATTCATTCATTCAAATTTGAACTCGGCAAGAAATCATGACAAGACTTGCCTTAGTCAGTATCCGAGTTCCTTTCAAGGTACAGTACTTGCCTCTCCAGTGCCTAGCGGTCCTACTGCATCCACTCCATCAGCACTTTTCTTCTGCTGCCTCTCAGACTGTTTGCATCACAGGGTCTCTTACTTTTGTTGGCCTTAATCCATCTTTTGATGCATACTTTGAGTCTCATCCATCCTTGACAAACCACTACATTGATCTCTTGATCTGTCTACTACCTCTGCTTTGTCCACAACTTCCTGAGGCTTCCACTTCCATTTGTATTTGATTGAATTATTGGCATGTCTGACGTTCAACAGCTTTTGACATTAGCTCCAGCATCTCATTGGTGCTGATGATCATTAGGCATTTAAAACGTTCAACAGTCACAGTGACCATGAAGCCTTTCAGGGGCACTTAAGTACATGTTCTCAGTGATGGTTAGGGTATATGTATAAAACAGGATCTGTTTAACTATATGTTTTATATAATAAAGCAATTGCTTTAAAAAAAAAACATTTAGCTAACCAAGAAAAAAATCGGACACAAAGATGTGTAACCTTGTTCCAGATCAAGTCCTAAGTCTGTCGGATGTGGAGGTGAATAAAAGGCCCACCTATCTCTTGCTCTGTCTCACTCTGTCCTGCTCTCTCTCTGATGCACAATATAATATGTCCTAAAGAAGTCGAAGTAGAAAGACCTACTATTGAAATGGGGAATTTCATAGGATACAGAACAGAATGGGAACTTAAATGTTAGAAATGTTTAGCAATATTTAAATTTATAATGTTTTTTGATGTTCGAGTGAACATGTATTTTTTTATCTATAAAACCGGTTTTCTGTATTTCTGATTTGTAAAATGTAAGCTTTTGTAACATTTATGCATCTTTCTATTGTGTCACAATTATGTAAAATCATGCACAATGTGTGTTTGCAATATAAATGATTAAAGGTTTATGAAAGTTCAACATGTGAATTTGTGTTTTTATTAAAAATTTACATTACAAAATTGTGACACAATATGAATATCAAATCTAAGATTTGTGCAACACACTATTGTTATTCATAATGAACATATGTTTACAGAGTGACAAAACCAAAATGCCTCTCAATATAAGATTTTAATTAAATTACTGAAGCATCAGTGCCTCTTCTCAGCATCACCCCTTTTTGGACCCTGGGCATTTCTGTACTGCAGTTGTAACTAATTTCAGAGTAGGGTACTTAATACCGTTTTATACCTATGATTCAATATACTAGAAGGCAGATCTGATCGGGCAAAAGGACCAACTGTAGTGCAAAGGCCTCACAAAATTTTGCACATACATTAGACGTAAAGATTGTGTTATTGGTCTTAAATATGGTGATTCAACACAGGAGCATTGTTACACATTTCACATATATTGCATGCACATGCAGTGATCTTTTTGATCTGTGTCTTAAACCATTTTATTTAAGGAGATTAAGTAAATTTTTTGGGGGAAAGATTGTGAGTTGTCATCAAATGACATTCGAAGTTCTATTGTTTCTTCATGGAATGTGAAGTTATTGAGGGTTAGATGTTCTCAAATACTCACAATAGTCATACATGCAGCAGATTAGGCAAACTGACTGTCTTCTATCAGATGAGGATCATTTGTAGATGCAAAATTCAGGTTCAATTGTAGGATGCCCCGTGTAATTTTCAGTGAAGCTGTCCTCTGTTTTTTTGGATGTACAAAAATAAAATTTCTTGTACCTAGAAGTGCAGAGAAGCCTATTCATCTCACTGATTGAACAGCAAAACTGAATTTGGATGAGATTATTATCTGGTTTTAACACATCTCTCTTCTGCCCATGCACCCCTCCCCCTCCTCAGTCTGCAGCACCTCAGTCGACACCCCTAACCTCGCAGGAATCCAACAGCATAGTGGCAGTCCAGCTGAGGGTTCCAGACACCAACACACCAGCCAGCCCCAAAACACAACAGCAGAGATCCTGTAACCGCAGCTCCCTGAATGCTGAATGCTCTCTGTTTGAGCTGGAGACATTCTTCACCCGCTGGGCCCCAGATAATGTCTCTGTATCAGCCCCCAGTGGTCCCTCATGTTCTTTTACCACTTGTGACTCAGCAGAGACTGATCAAGATGGAGTTATTATTATCGACAGTGAAACACAACCTCAACATGGGCTTCAGCTCTCACAAGGATCGGGGTCCTCAGCTATGAGGATGATTGGGGGACAGAGTTTCTTCTGTGCATCTGACTCGTCCAGAGCTCACATTCAGCCACAAAGTAAGAAATCAACACCTTTCCTATTTAGATGCTTAATGTGTATTTTTTTGTTTTGTAGAAGTACTTGAATTTATTATTTGTTGTTTTAGGGTCATTTGAAAATGTGTGTCAATTCTTTGGCCTCTGACAGATATTTACATCACCATACTTGAGTTACTGACTTTAGACTAGTTTGACTAATACTGAAAAAATAAAAATGGAATAAAACTCCTTCACTTTGATCTGGTATTCAAGACTAGAGACAGATGACTTGATGCACACTGTGCATCAATTAATGTTTGTTTCAACAGCATTGTCTGTACGATTTCAAGAAGACACATAAGAAGTAATCAATGATGATTGAATTTTCCAGTCTCTTTCAGGTCCATGTAGGGTTCTGGTTCCTTAATGATAGAGCAGCTGAAATGAAGTGCCATCATATGATTTCAACACTCATAGACACATTCTTAATTAGTAGACTGATTTGATATCTTTTAAGCTATTTAAAAATCAATGCTTGTCTAATAATTTGGCTGTACAATATCAGAAAGATTTGTCAAACAAGCATATTGACCATCATCTGCAGTAGGTCTGCAGGTTCAGCTCCTAATCAGGATGTGACAAGAATGCATTAGCTTGTACATTGTCCAACCACCAAGTTACACCACTTAATTCACTAGATAATAATATACATTAACACTTAGTGCATATGACAGGGAGATGCAGCGAAAGTTGAACGTAGAGGTAGCAAAGGCCAAACAAGGGGCTTATGATGATTTGTATGCTCGGTTGGACAGTAAGGAGGGAGAGGCTGATCTATACAGGTTGGCAAGACAGAGAGAAAGAGATGGGAAGGACGTGCAGCAGGTTAGGGTGATTAAGGATAGGGATGGAAGTCCATTGACAGGTGCCAGTAGTGTGATGGGAAGATGGAAAGAGTGCTTTGAAGAGTTGATGAACATGGAAAATGAGAGAGAGAAAAAAGACTTGAAGAGGTGGCTGTTGTGGACCAGGATGTAGCAAAGATTAGTCAGGATGAAGTGAGAAGGGCATTGAAGAGGATGAAGAGTGGAAAGGCAGTCGGTCCTGATGATATACCTGTAGAGGTTTGGAAGTGTCTAGGAGAGGTGGCGGTAGAGTTTCTGACTGGGTTGTTCAACAGGATCTTAGATAGTGAGAAGATGCCTGAGGAATGGAGGAGAAGTGTCCTGGTGCCCGTTTTTAAGAACAAGGGAGATGTGCAGAGTTATGGCAGGTATAGAGGAATAAAGCTGATGAGCCATACAATGAAGTTATGGGAAAGAGTAGTGAAGCTAGACTAAGGGCAGAAGTGAGCATTTGTGAGCAGCAGTATGGTTTCATACCAAAAAAAGAGTACTACAGATGCAGTATTTGCTTTGAGGATGTTGATAGAGAAGTACAGAGAAGGCCAAACAGAGCTGCATTGTGTTTTTGTAGATCTGGAGAAAGCTTATGACGGGGTGCACAGAGAAGAACTGTGGTATTGTATGACGAAGTCTGGAGTGGCAGAGAAGTATGTTAGAGCGGTGCAGGACATGTATGAGGACTGTAAGACAGTGGTGAGGTGTGCTGTAGGTGTGACAGAGGAATTCAAGGTGGAGGTGGGACTGTATCAGGGATCAGCTCTTAGCCCCTTCTTGTTTGCTATGGTGATGGACAGGCTGACTGACGAGGTTAGACAGGAATCTCTGTGGACTATGGTGTTTGCAGATGACATTGTGATCTGCAGTGAGAGCAGGGAACAGGTGGAGGTGAAGCTAGAGAGGTGGAGGTCTGTCCTGAAAAGGAGAGGAATGAAGGTTAACCGCAGTAAGACAGAGTACATGTGTGTGAATGAGAGGGACCCAAGTGGAAGAGTGAGGTTACAGGGAGAAGAGATCAAGAAGGTGGAGGATTTTAAGTACTTAGGGTCAAGAGTCATGAGCAATGGAGAGTGTGGAAAAGAGGTGAAGAAGCGTGTACAGGCAGGATGGAACGGGTGGAGCAAAGTGTCAGGTGTGATGTGTGATAGAAGAGTTTCAGCTAAAATGAAAGGAAAGGTGTACAACAATGTGGTGAGACCAGCGATGTTGTTTGGTCTAGAGACAGTGTCACTGAGGAAAAGACAGGAGGCAGAGCTGAATATAGCATAAATGAAATACTGAGGTTCTCTTTGGGAATGAGTACATCAGGGGGACATCACATGTTAGAGGTTTTGGAGATAAAGTCGGAGACGCCAGATAGTGAATATATTAGTAGCAGGATGCTGAGTTTTGAACTGCCAGGCAGGAGGCCTA
Organism: Antennarius striatus; assembly: GCF_040054535.1. Taxonomy (NCBI): domain Eukaryota; kingdom Metazoa; phylum Chordata; class Actinopteri; order Lophiiformes; family Antennariidae; genus Antennarius; species Antennarius striatus. The sequence continues at coordinate 14,441,411 of NC_090783.1, read as the reverse complement.
GAGGAAGACCAGAGAGGAGGTTTATGGATGTAGTTAAAGAGGATATGAAGGTAGTTGGTGTGAGAGAGGATGCAGAAGACAGGGTTAGATGGAGGCAATTGATTCGCTGTGGCGACCCCTAAAGGGAAAGCCGAAAGGAAAAGAATACTTATGACACTGTCATACCACATTAATACATTTTATGAATTATCAGTGATGAGTCTTACCTTTTTCTATGGAAATGAAAAGCAGAAGCAACTATTGAAAACTTCTGTGTAACGTCTTTGTAACTTTGCAAAACATCAATGGAATTAGCGACACAATGTTACCTTCGGAAATATACAAATTGGTTTAGTGACTGATTGTAGTGTATGGTACTAGATTAGGGTCACTATATCCATAAACCTCCTCTTTGGTCTTCCTCTAGACCTCCTGCCTGGCAGTTCAAAACTCATCATCCTTCTACCAATCTATTCACTATCTCTCCTCTGGACATGTCCAAACTATCTCAGTCTGACCTCTGTGACTTTATCTCCAAAACCTCTAACATGAATATGGACAAAAAACATGTTATCTGTCATTCAGGCAATGTGCTAAACCCTTCTTTTCTCTGCTCACAGGCCAGGAAACAGGGACATCAGGATCCATGCCATGGAGAAGACCAGCTGCCATGATACGAAGTGCACAGGCTCCTCTGCTGCAGCACCATCATCATGAAAGCAACAGGACCTCTCAGCAACAAATCACCATTCTGTCTTCACAGACCACACAGTCGTCTGGCATAGCTGCTGTCAGTTACACTGACAGCTCCGATAAATCTATCTCTTGTATTAGCTCAACCAGTAAGTCTGTGAACTCTGCGGTCTCTCTACAGTCAGCTGTTCCTGGTAGAGGAACCACATCAGCATTTCCCAATACTGAGGGGGCCATCAGTGCACAGCAACAAGCCAGACTTCTAGCTGGCCATAAAAAAGGCCAGCTAGCCAGCATTGTGCCTGGTGAACGTCGCAGGAAGGGCTATATATGCCGTGTTTGTGGCAAGGCTTTCTCTGGCCTTTCCAACCTGGAGGCCCATGACAGAGTCCACACAGGAGAGAAACCATTCCACTGTGATACATGTGGGAAGCGCTTCTCAGAGGCTGGAAACCTGAAGAAGCATCAGAGAGTTCACACCGGGGAGAAACCCTTCAGCTGTGACCAGTGTGGGAAGAGGTTTGCTTGGATCTGCAATCTTAGGACACATCAGCAGTCTGCCACAGGGTGTGGACCACTGGCCAGGGGGGGTTTAGGTCTAGGGTGATCATGCAGCAGACTGTGGCTGACAGAACTGTTAATGCCAGTAGTGTTTCATTCACACATATTGAGTAAGACATATTGTTGTATGGCAGCAATACAAGTGTGCAACTTGTATCATAGTCACTTATTATGATTTTCATACTTTACAAATGTTCAAACACTGTACAGCATTTAAAAGTCACTTAAAGTTTAAAACTACTATTATTGGTTCACTAGCTGCAATAATTTGTACCTCACATTTCCAAAGAAGGTTATGTTTCAAAATGTTCACTGTGCTGTTGTGCAACATAAAGGGTGCTTCATGTTATTGTTTTTTGGAGTGAATGGGAATAGACCTACCACTGGTCAACCACACAGTTGAAAACACATGTTGTTTTTATGAAATACAGTAATCCCTTGCGCATTTGCGCATCTACACGCGCAGCTTCACTACATCGCTGATTTTTAGTAGGTAGTCACGTGATACCGTATGCGCCCTCTACTGGCTGACGGCATCCAGAAGTGTGCTGCATTCCATGAGTCTCAGAACGCAGCACACTTCCGTGAGACAAAAAAAAAGTGCTTTAAACAGTCTATAAGAACTGTTTAAAGCAGTGCTTACAGACTGTTTAAAGTCTATAAGCACTGGTGGTTTAAGTTAAGTACACCACCTATAGATAGGTGGTTTACTTATGGATAGACACGTTTAAATGACCATGATTAATAAAATAAATAGTTTGTTGCTATATCGCAGAATTTCGTTTTTGCGGGTGGTTCCTGAAACGCATTAACCGCGAGTAACGAAGGATTACTGTATAAGCTGGCTGCACATGTTTAAGCAACACAAGCAAAATGACTTTCTCCCAAGGATCAAATGGGAAAAAAAATATTTTTTATATAATTAAAAAAAAAACTTTTTTCATGTTGCAAGTCCAAACCAGAATCATTTCAAAGTAAATATCCATTATAGTGATGAAAAACAAGAATTGATATTTCATTGAATTGTTTTTCATTATTTTTACTCAAGAGGACTGCAGCCTTGAAATGTGGGGCATACGCTCTATTGACTAAGATAAATATGCCCAACAGTAATAAATCAGAATGTGATACTATACAAATAGGCTTTGGTATTCTGATCATTTAAAAACAGAAAAAGAAAATATATTTACAGTTATACCTCATCAACTTCATTGATTTTTGTGAATATTGGCTTATTCTTTAATGCAGCCAAATCTATTCAAAAATTATGAAAGAGCCATCAAAGAACAAAAAAGCTGTCTAATGGTCAAAAATATTTGGCCACAATTTATCTGACAGCCTATACTGATGTGTTTTAAGTTACTATACAACCCACTCTCTACTGTATGGCTAAGCCTTTGTTTGCACCAGGTTTGAGAACCACTTGTTGAAACTTTTATTTACTATACATTTTATATTATGTGCTATAAGTTTTACAAGGTTACAATATGCAGGTGGTTGACTGTTAATCGTTGCAGCAATAAATATACATAATGTACTTAAATCTCAGCATTAATATCATATGATATGGCTGTGGTATATGAATATGAAATTTTGCCAGTAATTTTCTTTCATCTTTTCTAAATTTCTTAATGCCTGTCATTGGAAGTGTACAGAATAGCAGATTTTCACTGACTGCACACACTACCTGATAGGGTCAAAAATGGTCCAATTGACTCCTATTATAACCATATATTTTTCATATACTATAAGCATATATGATATAACTACAGCATATACAATAATGTTGACATGTTATAATGAAACATGACTTTTATTGTCTGCAGCAAGACAATTGCCACAAAATCACCGCACAACCCAGACCCAGATCCGCTGTCTGTGTTTACACACCTGCGAAAACCTTAATGCAATAGTTGTTACATCTTTATCAGAAATATTCAACTCTGCACTAACTTGGAAATATTCCATATTTTGTGTTTTTCCCATTGGAAGAAAAACAGGGTTCTAATGGCAAATTCCATATAAACATAATAATAAAAATATATATATAACATATGTATGGATATGTCTGAAGTAATGGAAAATATCTGATGCATTGAAAGAAAAAAATATTTCTGTAGTACTTTTTTTTTTATGAGATGGCCTTTTTGTGACCCAATAGGTAATGTGTGTAGCCATTGGTCTACACACACAAGGGACAAACATTGCATGGTATTGGCTGTATGAGAATTTCAGAAACTGATAATCGACTAAAGTTTGAAGTCTGAGCTGGTAGAAAGACAACAGTAACTTAAACAACCAATTACAACCAGGGTGTGTAGAAGAGCATCGCTGAATGTGTAACTAACTGAATAGACAGGTGGGCTGCAACAGCGGAAGACCACAGCAGGTGCCTCTCCTACCAGCTAAACAAACTCAGGCCACCTGGGTGGTCCTGTCCGTATCATATGCTTGTCTTCAAGCCATGTAAGTTTAAGTACACACGGCCCGCTACAGCAGATAAAAGCAGTTCGAAGATTAATGAATGAAAAATGTTCTCCATTCAAATCATGACCCAATGATTTAAAAAGAATAAAGCAACACACTTTATTTTAATCACACAATGAAATGAGAAACTACATCTTCTGAAAACAAAACACGTTTTAAAAAATTTTTTATGTACTGTTATAATCCCCGAAGGGAAATTAAGGACGCACACTCTAGTATGTTAGTCACACACGTGCATATTAGTGTGTACAGGCCCCTGTAATAAACACAACCACACACAAGGGGGCATGTAAGCAGGCCCCCTTGTGTGTGTGTGTGTGTGTGTGTGTGTGTGTGTGTGTGTGTGTGTGTGTGTGTGTGTGTGTGTGTGTGTGTGTGTGTGTGTGTGTGTGTGTGTGTGTGTGTGTGTGTGTGTGTGTGTGTGTGTGTGTGTGTGTGTGTGTGTGTGTGTGTGTGTGTGCGTGTGGCCTCATATTTGGAGTTGGATATGAGCTAAATTCACATTACAAGTCCATCCGTCCCATCTTCCACCGCTTATCCGTAGTCGAGTCGCGGGAGCAGCAGCTTCTTCAAAAGGGAGCCCCAAACTTCCCTTTCCCCGGCCACGTCCACCTCTGACTGGGGGATCCCAAGGCGTTCCCAGACCAGTGTTGAGATATAATCCCTCAACCTGGTCCTGGGTCTGCCCCGAGGTCTCCTCCCAGCTGGACATGCCAGGAATACCTCCCTAGGGAGGTGCCCCAGAGGCATCCACACCAGATGCCCAAACCACCTCAACTGACTCCATGCGAATGAGCAGCGACTCTACTCTGAGCCCCTCGCAAATAGCAGTGTTTCTCACCCTATCTCTAAGGGAGACACCAGCTATCCGCCTGAGAAAGCCCATTTCAGCCGCTTGTATCCACGATCTCGTTCTTTTGGTCATGACCCATCGTTCATGACCATAGGTGAGGGTAGGAACGAAGATTGAACGAAGATTGAGTGCGATAAAGCGAATGCAATATGGCTCCTGCTGCCCCAAACCTCCGTCCAATCTCACGTTCCATTGTTCCCTCACTCGTGAACAGGACCCCAAGATACTTAAACACCTCAGATCCCTCAGATCTGGAGGTGCTGATCCTCATCCCTACCGCATAACACTCGGCTGAAAAAAGTAGTGACGCAGTCCTCAGCTCACCAAACTGTAAATCCTCCTCACCACGACTACACCTCGATATCCTGTCCATGAAAATCACAAACAGAATTGGTGACAAAGCACAGCCCTGTCAAAGGCCTACAGCCACTCGGAACAAGTCCGGCTTACTGCCAAGAACCCGAACACAGTCTCAAATCTCATTGTTTAATTCCAGTTTTTTAATTTGATTAGGTTTGATTCTGATTGTCGTTCATATTTATAATGAGCTCTATCTGAATCTAATGTGAACACATCTGTCCTTTGAAATGACAGGTAAAAAAACAACAACATGTAAACATAAGTTACCAGCCTCACCATCAAAAACATACAGTATGTGTGAGATAACTAATGGTAGTGCTGGTTTTGAAATGGGTGTGCTGGTACTGAATGTGTACAGGGAGTTTTGCACTTGAAAATGGAAAACACTTTTCCATATGCACTGCTGTATTCATCTGTTTCCTCTACTCGTTTTATCTTACTGTGCATCTGGCACTGACCCTTTCTGATGACAAGAGCTCAGTTCATTTGTAAACACAAACAGCAAGATCAAATCTGATCTATCCAAACTCTTTTATGTTGTATGGCCATAAGCCAAATTCATACATGATGTAGGGTAAATATGAAAGTGACTCTGATTTGAAGATTATATTTTTGATTTAAATAAATTAGGATTTCTGTCACAGTAAAGCAAAAAATTAAAATATGTAAAATGAACATAGCCAAAGGGTTCTAAAAGTCAAAATATATACAGTATTACAATGATTGTCCTGGGGACTGTAAAGATTTCCATGCCATGGTATTTATAAGTATTATCAGTTCACAGAAAAGACTGGTCTAAATTATTATGAATCAATTATACAATCAGTTATATGTCAGTATTTTTATTTTTTTTGGTGGTGTGGAACGACTGACAAGACATTGATCAAACGTCTTGCACAAAGTGAAGTAGGCCAGGACAGAGTTTGATGACTGGTAGCACAAACTGAGCTTTCTGGTCTGAAAAGTGGAGTCAGTGCATAAGTATTGTACATCAAACCTACGTGATTTATAATGACCAGTAGGGGGCGACACCACTGGTCAAACAAACCAAGTGAAGTATGGAAAACCAAACCCCAGTCCACAGTACAATGAGCCACAGAACTTTACTCTTGATGGCATTTTTTTAAAATTGGACCAGTGAATCCAAAATCTTTGACAATCTGCCAAATGCAAATTTTTTCCCCAAGCTCCTGAGTTTGGCATGCACATTTAAAATGTCACTGAAGCCTGCAACATGATACTGAGAGTACCTATTCTGTGGTGTACCTAGTGGTGTAGTATAGTACTGAATAAGGTAATAGCATTTACAATGATGATAATACAGTACTTCTTTTTATTGTCATCTTTCTGTCTGCAATAATTTTCATTGAAATTCTAGCATATAATTTAACAGCAAATTATCTCTGCTTCTTTAACATCATCCTGATATTTCCCCTCCTGCAGCTGCTTTATCCTAACTTCACCACCTATCTTTATCCTTTCCTCTGCCATGCAGTCTCCTACTTCTATCTTCTTCCTTTCGTCTAACTCTTTGTCATTTGCACCTTTGTCTTCTATTACTTTCCTTTCTTTCATTTGGCTTGTCCTCCTGTCTTGTAGGGCACAGGGGAGACAGTTTGCTAAGATGAGGACGGCAGAGAGAAACAGCAGAGACAGAACAGCACCAACTCCAACCTCTAGCTCTTGAGCTACCTCCCTTTCCTCCTCCTTCCTTTCTACTTTTTTCTCCTGGCTTGAGAAGTATACAGGAACTTCTTCCTGGCTCGGCAACAGCACAGCTCTTTCTATATTGTCCTGACTGACCATCCAACTATTCTCCAACTTATTCCAGTTTCTGTTAATTATTTTCCCATTGTAGTCAATGCCTACAGTGCCAACTTCATCACTGTCAAAGTTTGTTACATAGATGTCACTGTCTGATTCAACCAGTGTGTCTGTAATATATTCAAAGTCCTCACCATCATCAATATTACCCCTGACTGGAGGCATAAGTCCAAGATCGAGGTTGACTCTTAGCCAACCGGATCCTTTCGCCAACCTCCTCATCCTGTCTTCTGTGTCTGTCCAAACTCTGCCATAATCACTGTTAGAAGTGTTAGAGGTGGTTTGCTGATTAGTGCAAGTTGAAGCCAGAAGTTCTGCAAGCAGTAAAGGCCCACCACCATCACCTTGAGCAAGGATGTGTTGTTTGGGCCCGGGTGTCACAACGACCACAGTCTCAGCCAATGATGAGAGACGCAGAAAATAAGGAAGGTCATCGAAGGATGAAAGCAACGAAGCCGTGTCATCACTGAACTGGAGCCAGATGCTGACTGATGCCTCCTGCAGAGACAAGCAAGGTATGAGAGAAAGAGGTCATTGAATCTCAAATGTCATTTCCTTATCAACCATTGTTGCTTTGTATAAACATATATGGTCAAGCATTAAATACTGTAGTCAGGATTCCAGTTGGAAGAATTATTGGAGGTGATGTTCAGATTTGCATGTCACAGAAGGAACCTAAATTAAATTTGTTGCCAGGAAAATGGAAAAAAATAAACAAAACAACAAAAATCTCTAGCAAGGTTTATGAATTGTTTTTTTTTCCTTTACAAAATATTAGCAACACAACATGCAGTACATCACCCCAGGCAACCATATAACATATCTGACTGAACTACAGAAATGATGCTTAATTAAAAAAAGAAAAATAATTAAAAGTAGAAATGATAAGAAGATTAAAAGGGGAAACAGGTCAGTGGCTATGAAGGTTATCTAGCTTGTCCAAAACAGTTCTAAAAGAAAAGAAATAATATACAGTGGTACCTCCACTTACGAAATTAATTGGTTCTGGAAGAAATTTCGTAAGTAGAAAATTTCGTAAGTAGAGACACGTTTTCCATGCAAATGCCCTAATCCGTTCCAAGTCCCAAAAAATTCCGACATAAATGTTTTATAAAGCATAAAAATGCATCAAAACATGTAACAAATACATGTTACAATTAGATTATTGCACAAAAAATGAGAGTTGTGCATAATGTTAAAAAACAAAGAATAGAATAAAGAATAAAAATGACGATCATTTACCTTTTGACTGCTGTCCTCATTGATTTTTGCCCTCTTTGGTTCATGCGCTCTTGCCTCACCATGCCGAACAACAGAGTGAATTCCAGTCCTCCTTTTGAACTTCTCCACCCACCCAAGCAATGCCTTAAACTCCCTAAACTTCCTTTTGTTATAATAACGTGGCGATTGTAGAGGCATTACGGCCATATTCTTTGGCAAGATCAACCAAAGGTATCCCTTTTTCATGCTTTTCTATTATCTCTTGCTTCGTTTGTATGGACAAAAAAAGCTATTTTCTTTGTGTTTTCTTTTCCTCTTTTCTCCGTCACTTTCTTGGGGTCCATAGCAAATGCTCAAAAAATTAATATATTTGCGAAAAACTATCAGAACACCTCATGGGTCGAGGGCTGAATGACGAGGACGCTGCATACAGTAGACACATATCTAGCTACACACAGAGGTCCCTCTTAGCCAATGGGATGCCAGGATGCTAGGTAATAGCCAATGGCAGAGCAGCTATAAGAATGTTGCGTTCAGGAACCTTTAGGAGCTGCGAGTAGCAGCCCATACTGTATTTTTACCTTTCGTAACTCGAAATTTCTTTCATAACTGGAGACAATATTTTCCTGTTGATGCATTTCGTAAGTAGAAAATATAGTATGTAGAGACATTCGTTAGTAGAGGTACCACTGTATTCTAGGAAAATGTGGTGAGACGTTGAGCAAATAACAGTATTCTTTAGGGATGTAACACAATCCAGCATCATGCAAATCCAAATCAGTGATGGGTCATCACACCTAGTACCTACTGGTCACGCATGCGGGATCAATGTTGCTTCAGGTGGTAAAGTTCAACATCATATGCCTAAAGAATTAAGTATGCGGATGACGTGAATTTAAATAAATGACAAGGCTTTTCCATATTTTCAACCCTGATGTCATGGGAAGATGACAATGATGATGATGCAGTTTACTGGTCTGAAATTGTTAGTGGTTCAAGGAGCATGAGATTGTTCTTACACACAGATTTGGCATCACATACTCCAGACTATAACCCATTATTGCATCTTTCAGATGTGCTGAAGCAGAGTCCAGACAGTGGACTGACTATTCAATCGCCAGTACAAGCTCCGGGAAAATTGTATGTATCTCTGGACAGCAAAAAAAGTTGTGAAGTTATGGAAGGATGCTACAGCATATACGTGTCATAATCAAAGCCAAATGTGATCCAACAAAGTATTAGTATGTGATTGTCTTTGACTGGGCTGTGTATATTTTAATTGGTCTTCAGACATCATAACACAAACCAACATTCCTCTCACCTGTTGCTGGTTGTACATGGAATTGTAGGCTGTCACTGTTGCAGTTATGAGAGCAGGGTGGGCAGGGCTTGCAGAGAGTGACATACCCAGGCCACTGATCACTTGCACGGATAGATCTCCAGGGTTAACCGGTTCAGAGGTCACAGTAATATCACATCTGGCCAGCATGCCATCCCACTGCTCAGAGATGACCTATAAGAGACAGAAACAGAGATGATGATAATGATGATGATGATGATGATTATCATACTCAGTCAGTGATAATGTTCAAATGAATTGTTTTACAGTAATCACTTACATAGATTGACGTATTTCCTGGCTGTAAACCAATCAGGTTGTTGTGCGTGTCTAGGGAGACCACTCGAGGGTCTTCTATTCTTAGTGAGTTAATGACGAGTTCAGTAACGTCCACAAACCAGTCAGATGAACCCAGGAGGTATGTGGTTCCGCTGTGAGAGTCCTGAGCTGTGAACTGAGCCAGAACCTGGACTGAGGTGCGCTGATACACCGGAACACACCTGTGGAGATAGACACAAATAAAGGACTAAATTTTGACATAACTTGGTTTGAGACATACACAGATAGATTATACCAGTGTTTTTCGACATTTAGGTATGTAACTTTTATAAAAGAATGGATTTTGCCAAATTTTCTTCATGTCATAATGTCCTATAGTAGAACATGAAAAAGTTACCTACTGCATTGCATTAACAGCTGGGCTGGATGTACAGAATATCAAAAACTCAATGCTTTTCGGTAAAACAAACAAACAAACAATCAAACAAACAAAAACACTCCTTTCAGTTAACCATAGCTACATTCTAACCAGAACAAGCAGTGTCAATTATTAACGCAATGACATTTTTATGTGTGTGTATATGGGGTTTCTTATTAAAAACAACTACACTCCATTTGTAAATTTCTACAGATTAATTCTGACATGTTTGATATATTTTATGATTCCAGATGACGCAAGTAAAATACATGGAAATTAGATGGACACAATTGAAATGGTGCCTCGTGTTATATCAGACAGAGCCCCGCTCTCTCTCCTCTCAGTGACTAAATTTGGGCTTTGGTAGTCACAAACGGCTACTGGAACAGCTTTGGGACCGTCTGATTCTCTACTGGATTTGTGCACTTTGGACAGCTCAACCAAGTTCGATGGTGACCATGAGTAAATGTGAGTGAAAAGCACAGCAAAGCTAATGTGAAACTCATTTCATTCATGCTGTGACACAGCTTGGACACAGCTGATGATCGTTATGGTTGCATATCGGATGCAAATGGATGCTGTGGCTATCGTTCGATGTTGTGATTGCTCGTGAGATAAACTGTGAGAAATCTGATAATTTGTTTGTGCACATTGAAGGTCTGAAATTGAATGTAAATTTTGAAGCAACACTGGATTTATATATGGAGTCATGCTAATGCCAACACAAAGTAGTAAAGTTTGATGTTTTTTCATGATACAAATGTGGATTGTGACATATGCTCTGAACTTTTGTGATACACATATTGCTGTATTTTAAGATGAGTAGATCAAATGCTGGCTCAAATGCCAATGAAACTGAAAAGAAATATTATTCTTACTGAAAAGGCCTTTGGTTGCAAAATGGAGAAGCTTCAAAAAGAACGCCAATTATGAGTGAATAAAATAGATAGATAGATAGATAGATAGATAGATAGATAGATAGATAGATAGATAGATAGATAGATAGATAGATAGATAGATAGATAGATAGATAGATAGATAGATAGATAGATAGATAGATAGATAGATACTTTATTAATCCCGGAGGAAATTGTATATATCCACTGCTCAGGCATTACATAACAAATAATACTGGATAAACACCAGGAGATAAAGAAACACTGACATCACAGGACATACCACAAGACATACACTACACTAACAGACATGAAAGTGAAATGCAAATGGAAAATGAAAATGAAAGGTATAATCATTGCATTAAAAGAACTCATGAAGAATGATGAAAACGTTTCAGAGGTTCAAACTCAACTGGACACATTGATGCAATTACATAAGGAGACAACTTCCTTGCACGATTCGTTAGTGGAAATGTTATCAGAGGTTGAAAAGGATAAACAAAATTTGTGGTTTGCAAGTGTCAATAAATATAACAAAGAATTTATTGAAGATGTGTTACTGTGGCTCTCTGAAATTAAAAGACCAGTCTCAAGATGTGGAGCAAAGGACAATGTGGAGGAAAATGGTGAAGATGAGATTCAGCCAGAGGATAGCATCTCTAATGTTGGACACAAAAAACATGGATCAAAGACTGGAACTTCAAGAACATCAACCTCCTCAACTGCATGTTCTCGTGTACAGGCTGAATCTGAAATGGCTCCTCTTCTTGCTCGTCATAAATTACTCAACCAAAAGCAAGAGCTTGATCAGCAAGAGGCTGAAATAACAAAAAGGAAAGAGATCTGAGCTTGAAGTGGAAATAGCAGATGCCCAGGCTCGGATAGAACTTTTAAAAGTCTCAGGAAGCAGTGTGAAAGGCACCGGAGATAAAAATTCTGACATAGACTTTAATTTGTCAAGTGGGGCCTATGCTGCTCTTAAGGCTGAGACTGCTGCTATTGCACCTGGTATCTATGGAATGTATGACAATCAAAATACATCTCAGTCTCATTTCACATAGCCAAGTGAAAGGAAAGTTACCGTTGGTTCTGGTTAACAAACTGTTCAACAGAGGCCGCCTGGACTTCAAATGCCTCACAATGTTGTTAATAATGTTCCAGCTCCTTAGTTTGCAGCCAGTCCACATGTTCAGATGCCAGTCATTGATGATAGTAACAATTTGCTATCCATAATGGCAAGGCAAAATGAGATTTCTGCTCTGCTGTTCCGACAACAAAACATCTCTAATTTGCTTGCTGGCATTGCTTCTGCTTATATGGACAAACCACTCTCATGGCCTTCAGTTAAAGCCTAAGATGCTAATTCCCTCCAAACATACAGTCTCTTCTTGAGAGGATGTTGTAACGCATTGGATGACACACACTATATGTCTGAGCTTAACATGCCTGCCAACATGCTCATAGTAATCAAGAAGTTGCCGTATAATCTGAGAGACAAATGGAGGACAGTAGTGTATGATATCCAAGAAACACATCATCGAAGAGCTACTTTCCCTGACATTGTCAGTTTTATTGAACACCAAGTTAGGATTCTAGCTGATCCTGTATTTGGAAATATACAGGATACTCAAAAGATAATACAAACCAAAACTGGCAGTAAAGATGCCTATCAGAGTCACACGCGAAATCGAAGTAGTTTTGCTACTATAGTAACATCAATTAATGGAAAGCCCCAGAGTGAAAATGGAGAGAGACCCACTGGACAAAAGTACATGCTTGTACTGCAAGGGTGAACATGCATTGGAGGTGTGCTCTCTACTGGAAAAGAGTGCACATAATGACAAAATCATATTTTTGAAAGAATACGGAGTATGCTTTGGCTTTCTGTGCACAGGGCACATAAGTGAGGACTGTAGGAAGCGACTATCATGTAAAGTATGTGGAGCTAAACACCCTAGCATACTTCATATTCATCGAAAGAATAAGGAGCAAGAGAAAGAACGAGCAGTCGCAGCAGATACAAATACAGCAGTGAGCAGCTCTGTGTTAGTAGTGCAAAGTAGTGGTCTTACTGGGGCCGGTGACATGGCTGCAAACTCTCCATCGTCCCAGTGAAGGTCAAGTCTAAAATGGGGCAAAAGATTGTGGAGACTTATGCCTTCCTAGACCAAGGCAGCCCTGCATCCTTCTGTACAACAAATCTGATAAACAAGCTGAAAGTTTCAGGAAGAACTAAAATTCTCTTACGCACTATGAGCCAGGAAAACCTTGTGGAATGCTGCATTGTGTCAGAACTAGAGGTGGCTGGTCTGGAAAATGATCTTTACTGTAACTTGCCTGATGTCTTTACACAGAAGAAAATGCCTGTGAATAAGAGCAACATATCACGGAAACAGGATGTAGTCAAATGGCCATATTTGCATGGGATACACCTACCTGAAATTGATGCAGACATTGCACTGTTGATTGGCGTAAATGCACCTAGAGCGTTGGAGGCAATAAATGTGATTCCAAGTGAAAACGGAGGTCCATACGCTGTTAAGACTATATTGGGCTGGACTGTTAACGAGCCAACATCTGAAGTGGACTTGGAATATCCCGGTATCACAGCTAACAGCATCTCTGTGGTGATATTGGATCAGCCATGGAAGCAGCAGTTACAACTGGACTTCCCTGAATGCAGCCCTGAAGAGCAACTGGGTCCATCAAAGAAGAATGGCCAATTTATAGACATGATGAAAAGCTCTGTTAAACTGATGGATGTGCGGAGCCTGACAATGGGTCGGATGGATAAGGAACAGAAAAAGGTTTTGAGCAAGGAGCTGCAGGGTGTCAAAGACACTTTCCATGCTTTTCTCACTGTGGAGAACTTCAAAGAGTCCGAGTTGGAAACTATTGAATCTTCTCAAAGGAAAAGATCTTTGCAGCAGTGGAATCTGAATCAGATCAGATCAAAATCGGTGTATTCGAAAAGGACTAATTGTATGGAGTGCGTGGATGGAAACAAGTATAGTGCATGTCCAAGCTGTTCTGGTAATGGTGGACAAAGGAATATCTACCACAGCTTCAGGAGCACAAGAAACGTAACACGATCAGTCGTAACCCTCTTCCAGGAGATATTGTACTTGTTGTCGATAATTCTGCACCACGCAACTCTTAGATTCTTGGGAAAGTTGTCAAGATTGTTCAGCATAAAAGAGGACTTGTTTGACAAGCCAAGATCAAGACCAGGACGGGCTGTCAGGACAGACCTGTTACCAACTTGTGTCTGCTGCAGGAAGCCAAGAACACCTGATTAAATATGTTTGACATAATTTGACTTGATTTTGAATATAACGTGAGACAATGACCACACTGTTTAGGCTTTGAAGGATCTGGAACCTCTGGTCTAGAATCATTTGGAGACACATGGAACACGCGTTTGTTCAAAGACATTGAAAATGAACTATTTTGAACTTTTCTGGTCATTGTGTTGATTTGATGTATTTTGCATTGAAATTGTCTGTGCTGCTTTTATAATTATTATGTTTTGTTAAGTAAATATTATGTGATAATAATTAGGGTTCGGAATGTAGAGGCAAAGATTTACTTCCTGTGTTTTCACGTGGGGTAGTGGGTGTGGCACGTATGTGTGGGTCTGTGGTGCATGAGACTGAGTGATTGATTGCCTGATGAATCACCTGTGCTTGGCTGTGATTCTGTTTGCTTGGTGAGGTGCAGTGCCGATATTTCTGTTGACCGCAAAGAGTAAACTGTTATCATCTAAGTCTAGTCCAGTCATCCTCAATCTCACAGGGTGTATGTTGTTCACTGAATGGAAATTAAATGGACACAATTGCAATGGTGCCTCGTGTTTTGTCCTTGGACTCGGCATGTCAGACAGCCCCGCTCTCTCTCCTCTCAGTGACTACATTTGGGCTTTGATAGTCACAACAACCTATTAAAGACGGAGTAATTGGTGACCCTACTGATGACAGTACAAGGAATGTTTAACTACGTGATGGTGATTTGACATTAGTTAAAGCTGTCTTCATTTCTCAGGTTCATTAAATGACTGAAGAACTTAAAACAATCTTGGCACTTTTTCTCCTTTCGGTTTTTCCCTTCAGGGGCCGCCACAGTGAATCAGTTGTCGCCATCTAAGCCTGTCTTCTGCAGCCTCTTCTCTCACACCAACTACCTTCATGTCCTCTGTCACTACATCCATAAACCTCCTCTCTGGTCTTCCTCTAGGCCTCCTGCCTGGCAGTTCAAAACGCAGCATCCTTCTACCAATATATTCACTATCTGTCCTCTGGACCAAACCATCTCAGTCTGGCCTCTCTGACTTTATCTCCAAAACCTCTAACATGTGCTGTCCCTCTGATGTACTCATTCCTGATCCTATCCAACCTGGTCAATCCCAAAAAGAACTTCAGCATCTTCATTCTCTGCTACCTCCAGCTCTGTCTCCTGTCTTTTACTTATGACCCTGTCTCTAGTTCAAACAACATTGCTGGTCTCACCACAGTTTTGTACACCTTTCCTCTCATTTTAGCTGAAACCCTTCTATCACACATTACACCTGACACTTTCCTCCACCCGTTCCATCCTGCCTGTACACACTTCTTCACCTCTTCTCCAGACTCTCTATTGCTCTGGACTGTTGACCCTAAGTACTTAAAATCCTCTGCTCTGCTCAACTACTCTCACACCTACAGCACACCTCACCACTGTCTAACAGTCCTCATACATGTCCTGCACCGCTCTAACATACTTCTCTGCCACTCCAGACTTCCTCATACAATACCACAGTTCCTCTCTGGGCACCCTGTCATAAGCTTTCTCCAGATCTACAAAAACACAATGTAGCTCTGTTTGGCCTTCTCTGAACTTTTCTATCAACATCCTCAAAGCAAATACTGCATCTGTAGTACTCTTTTTTGGCATGAAACCATACTGCTGCTCGCAAATGTTCACTTCTGCCCTTAGTCTAGCTTCACTACTCTTTCCCATAACTTCACTGAATGGCTCATCATCATTATTCCTCTGTAGTTGCCACAACTCTGCACATCTCCCTTGGGCACCATCACACTTCTCCTCCAGTCCTCAGGCATCTTCTCACTATCTAAGATCCTGTTGAACAAACCAGTCAGAAACTCTACTGCCACCTGTCCTGGACACTTCCAAACCTCTACAGGTATATCATCGACTGCCTTTCCACTCTTCATCCTCTTCAGTGCCCTCCTCACGTCATCCTGACTAATCTTTGCTACATCCTGGTCCACAACACTCACCTCTTCCAGTCTTTGTTCTCTCTCATTTTCCACATTCATCAACTCTTCAAAGTACTCTTTCCATCTTCCCATCACACTACGGGCACCTGTCAATAGACTTCCGTCCCTATCCTTAATCACCCTAACCTGCTGTACGTCCTTCCCATCTCTGTCTCTCTGTCTTGCCAACCTGCGTAGATCAGTCTCTCCCTCCTTACTGTCCAACCTAGCATACAAGTCATCATAAGCCCCTTGTTTGGCCTTTGCTACCTCTACCTTCAGCTTACGCTGCATCTCCCTGTACTCCTGTCTACTCTGTTCAGTCCTCTCAGTGTCCCACTTCCTCTTAGCTAACCTTTCTCTGTATACACTCCTGTACCTCCTCATTCCACCACCAAGTCTCCTTGTCTACTTTCCTTCCAGATAACACACCAAGTACTCTCTTACCTGTCTCCCTGATCACATTAGCTGTAGTTGTCCAGTCATCTGAAAGCACCTCCTTGCCACCCAGAGCCTGTCTTAACTCCTTCCTAAAAGTCATGCAACACTCTTCCTTTTTCAGCTTCCACCATTTTGTCTTCTGCTCTGCCTTTGCCCTCTTCATCTTCCTCACCACCAGAGTCATCCTACACACCACCATCCTATGCTGTTTGGCTACACTCTCACCTACCACTACTTTGCAGTCACTGATCTCCTTCAGGTTACACAATATGTAGTCTACCTGTGTGCTCCTACCACCACTCTTATAGGTCACCCTATGTTCCTCCCTCTTCTGGAAGAAAGTATTCACTACAGCCATTTCCATCCTTTTTGCAAAGTCAACTACCGTCAGTCCTTCTGTGTACCTCTCCTGGATACCAAACCTGCCCATCACTTCCTCAACACCCCTGTTACCTGCACCAACATGTCCATTGAAGTCTGCACCAATGACAACTCTCTCACTTCTAGGCATGCTCTGCATCACTTCATCAAAGTCCAACCAGAATTTCTTCTTCTCCTGCAGCTCACATCCTACCTGTGGAACATACCCACTAACAACATTGAACATCACACCTTTTATTTGTAGCTTCAGATTCATCACTCTATCCGACACTCTTTTTACCTCCAGGACTTTCCTAACAAACTCCTCCTTCAAGATAACTCCTACTCTATTTGTCTTCCCATCTACACCATGATCGAACAACTTGAACCCTGCTCCTAAACTTCTAGCCTTGCTACCTTTCCACCTGGTCTCCTGGACACACAGTATGCAGGTGAGTCTTGTGACGAAAAACTTGTGCGAGACACTCGCTTGAGATCAAAAAATAACGGCGCGATATTTAAGTGCAGAAATGGAAAAATTGTGAATATTTTTGCTGAATGGAAATGTATTTAAAGCATGCGTCCCAGTGACAAATGCTCTCTGACGATCATGTGTCCCTGTCAAAAAATGTGCGTCAAAGATGCAAGGATGCACGCAAACGAGAACACTGAATGCCTACTTGTTTGGCTCTAATGTTCTTGTTGTTTGCATGATATTCTGCTGGTTATTATAGTTCTTTCAGAGGAACTGATTCTTGAGTATCAAATGAAGCAAGTCGATGCTTCTGCAAATCTTTTACACTGGTTTGCCTAGTCAAAATTGAACCAGTTGTCATGAGAGTCCCATGTTTGCTTGTTTGATATCTTTGATTGTTTCATATAAACAGTTTATGTTTGATGATATACCTGTAGAGGTTTGGAAGTGTCTAGGAGAGTTAGCAGTTGAGTTCCTGACTGGGTTATTCAACAGGATTTTAGATAGTGAGAAGATGCCTGAGGAATGGAGGAGAAGTGGGCTGGTGCCCATTTTTAAGAACAAGGGAGACGTGCAGAGGTGTGGCAACTACAGAGGAATAAAGCTGACAAGCAATGACGTTATGGGAAAGAGTAGTGGAAGCTAGACTAAGGGCAGAAGTGAGCATTTGTGAGCAGCAGTATGGTTTCATGCCAAAAAAGAGTACTACAGATGCAGTATTTGCTTTGAGGATGTTGATAGAGAAGTACAGAGAAGGCCAAACGGAGCTGCATTGTGTTTTTGTAGATCTGGAGAAAGCTTATGACGGGGTGCCCAGAGAGGAACTGTGGTATTGTATGAGGAAGTCTGGAGTGGCAGAGAAGTATGTTAGAGCGGTGCAGGACATGTATGAGGACTGTAAGACAGTGGTGAGGTGTGCTGTAGGTGTGACAGAGCAGTTCAAGGTGGAGGTGGGATTGCATCAGGGATCAGCTCTGACCCCCTTCTTGTTCGCTATGGTGATGGACAGGCTGACAGGCAAGGTTAGACAGGAATCTCCATGGACTATGATGTTTGCAGATGACATTGTGATCTGTAGTGAGAGCAGGGAACAGGTGGAGGAGAAGCTAGAGAGGTGGAGGTCAGTCCTGGAAAGGAGAGGAATGAAGGTTAGCTGCAGTAAGACAGAGTACATGTGTGTGAATGAGAGGGACCCAAGTGGAAAAGTGAGGTTACATGGAGAAGAGATCAAGAAGGTGGAGGATTTTAAGTACTTAGGATCAACAGTCCAGAGCAATGGAGTGTGGAAAAGAATTGAAGAAGCGTGTAAAGGCAGGATGGTACAGGTAGAGAAAAGTGTCAAGTGTGATGTGTGATAGAAGAGTTTCAGCTAAAATGAGAGGAAAGGTGTACAAAACTGTGGTGAGACCAGCGATGTTGTGTGGTCTAGAGACAGTGTCACTGAGAAAAGACAGGAGGCAGAGCTGGAGATAGCAGAGATGAAGATTGTGAGGTTCTCTGTGGGAGTGACCAGGAAGGATAGGATCAGGAATGAGTACATCAGAGGGACAGCACATGTTAGAGATTTTGGAGATAAAGTCAGAGAGGCCAGACTGAGATGGTTTGGACATGTCCAGAGGAGAGATAGTGAATATATTGGTAGAAGGATGCTGAGTTTTGAACTGCCAGGCAGGAGGCCTAGAGGAAGACCAAAGAGAAGGTTTATAGATGTAGTGAAAGAGGACATGAAGGTAGCTGGTGTGAGACAAGAGTATGCAGAAGACAGGATTAGATGGAGTCAATTGATTCACTGTGGCAACCCCTGAAGGGAAAAGACGAAAGGAGAAAAAGAATAAGATGATATTTGATGTTGTGTAGGAGTGTGGGAGTTGTGTAGGAGTGTTAATTCCTTTGACCAAGAAATGATGACATGCTGTGGATGATTTTGAGCAGATACACATTCTGGGGCTGTTCTTCATTTTGTTGAATATAGTCAGGCAGAATTTTTTGAGACATTTTCTGAATATATCCTTGAAAATAATATTGGCAAATAAAAATATACACAACTTATATAAAATACACTAAACTTGTGACGTCCCACCACTATACACAATTGGACCCAGATCCAGATCATAATCCAGGTCTGGGAGATTAAAGACTATATTTAGAGGGGATCAACATGTATTGGGTCACAGCACAGTAACTGAGAGGGTTAGAGACATGACACTGCTTCCACTATGAGACAATGATTATCCAGGCTCTGTGTTTCAAAAATATTTAATACATCTGTGACACTAAGAAATTATATAGATAAAAAAAATAAGATAATTAGGGGGGGGGGGGGGGGATCATTTTTGTTAAGCCGTGAACTGATGATGATAAAATATATGATTCTAAATCCTGTTGGCAGGTTTTTGGTTTCAAGGAATAAGATGGTGTTACTTAATTCAATATGAGGCAATGATTATCCAGACTCTGTGTTTCAAACATATTTAATACATCTGTGACACTAAGAAATTATATAGATAAAAAAATAGATTATTAGGGGGAAAAATCACATTTTTGTTAAGCAGTGAACTGATGGTGATAAAATATATGATTCTATATTCTGTTGGCAGGTTTTTGGTTTCGAGGAATAAGATGGTGTTACTTAATTCAATATGAGGCAATGATTATCCAGACTCTGTGTTTCAAAAATATTTAATAAATCTGTGACACTAAGAAATATATAGATAAAAAAATAGATAATTAGGGGGAAAAAATCACATTTGGTTGAGCCGTGAACTGATGGTGATAAAATATATGATTCTAAATACTGTTGGCAGGTTTTTGGTTTCGAGGAATAAGGTAATTTATTCAATATGAAAAAGAGCTGATTAAAGAAAGATCATGGTGACATCATTACAGTTTGTGCTATGCCTTGCTTCCACTGAAGCATTTGATATGCAGAATGACATTAGCAGAGGCACACAGTTTCTAATCAATTTCAAGTTTAGATTGTCATTCAAGCATCAGTTTGACTCTTGAATAAGAACTATAATTAGTCACTGAATATACAGTATGTGGTTAAAAAACCTGGCAATGGCCATTTAAATTTAAGAGGCTGCAAGTGATGAAGGAGCTAGAGCTAAATCATGATTGCCTGCTTCATGCAGTGCAAAAGATGAGCACCAAGAAACATCTTCTGGTGGATTTTTGAGTAACAGGCCTGAGATCTTATGTGAACCCCTGTTTCTAACATATATTACTAACATACTGTATATTAATCTTATATACACTGTTATACACTGTTATAATCCCCAAAGGGAAATTAAGAATTGTAATAAATGTGATGTAATAAATGAAGTGATGGACCCAGCTTGGTTTTGAACTGCTGTTGACTAAAAATGATTGCAACTCACTTTGAGTTGTTCTGCAAAATTTCATGTTGTTCAATGGTAATTTCTCTTGTTGGTTTCTTACTGGAAAGCTTTGTCTTTGATAATAATTATTCAATAACCCATCTCTGAATTCTGAAATTAATCCTAATGTATTTGGTTAAAGTTGGGGACAAGGAACTTTTATTGACTAAAGAGTGTTTGACATTGTTGATAGGGCTTCACAGCCTGTAGGTTATAATAATACAACACAAATATGATCACCATTCAGAGAATACACGAAGTCAAATACTGTATCCATGAGCTTGCGAAATTTTCTAAATAAATCATAGAGATGACACACTGGAGCTGTGTCCTACCCTTTGTCTGTAAAATGGTTCCAGCCATGGATTATATTGAGAACAGGGTCTGCCAAGGACATTCGCAGTGGTACTGAGGGAGCCCACACTTCCAGACACACAGAGCCATTGAGTGTACCCAAATGAAAGTCCACAGTTGCACAGGTGTGGCCCAGTCCTGATTCACTGCCATCCACATAGAGAGTGGAGCAGTCGCCGGACACCTGAGGATAGAAGACAGACAACACTGTAGTTCACAATTTGATCACTCTTTACTCTGATCCTTCATTCATGTTTTTTTGTACATGGGAGCGAACGAGATGGCAGCTGCATCCACCAGTGATCCCAACAGTGTTTGAAGTTGGGTGCCCCACCATAATAAAGTTAGACAATATTTGGTGATCCATTTCAACAGTTCTTATCGTGAGTCAGTGATCTAACTTAGTGAAAGTAACATGCTCATTGTTATGCACTTGACATTGACATAAGAAGCTACAGGGATAGTTCTGTTTCTAGCTTCTTGTAATAAATGTTATTTTTCTGACAATCATATTCATCCATTCAGAGGTGTCTCTATTAAAATAAGTATTGTACAAGTCAGTCATCAAACAACCTCCATCAAACTGGAAGTGATTTCTCAATTAATAACTAGAACCAAGGCAGAGACTGCAAGATCCCAGGACACCCGTCAATATATAATTTTACTCTGACCTACTTGCGTAGGTCAAAGATCAAAGCTAATTCTCTGACTTCCTTTCATAGATCAAAGCTAGCGCTTTGATCTATAGTCTTACACTGGCCATCTCCCTGGTCTTTCTAGCTTATGTGGTTCCTAGGTGTACAAAAGTTGAAATTTGACCTTGACCTACTTTTCATCCTCTTTTCCGCCCAAGTAATGTGCTTTTGGTTTCATCTTTCTATCTGCAACGGTTGTGAAGATATTTGGTGGACTGACAAAATGGACAGATGGACAAACACACGAACACTGACAATTACAATACATCACCGCTTTGAAGAGGGATGTGACGATATGCTCACCAGATATTTAAGTTTGCCTTAGGTTAAATAGTTAAATCTTCACTGAAAAAGAGTTTTTATGTTTTGTGGCAATGTCACCTTTCAACAGAAGCTTAATTCATTTGAGACTGATTTTTTTTTGTTCAACTATGCTGCCATCTTTATATTACATTCTGTCTATTTAGCTGATGCTTTCATCTGAAACAAACCTTAACACAGTTCTCATTGGTCGAATGACACCAGACTGCAGAGGTAACATCTGACACCTTCCCATCATGACTCATGGCCAACACAATGACAGGAAGCGACACTGGTTGGTTGGTCAGTATGGCAGTGTTGATGATTGTGTTGGTCTGATGAGAAAAAAATTTAAAAAACATAATCAAAAAGGTATTTAAACAATTCTGAATGCATGAACCTTCAAAGATTTGTGATACAACAAAAATCATCGGATGAATGAATGAATGAATGAATGAATGAATGAATGAATGAATGAATGAATGAATGAAGCACCTCTGTGATGGGAGAAATTCCAAAGATGTGTCTGTCAGCGAATGAGAAGATGCTCGCTGATGTCCTGTGTGGTGATCGCAGGTTACTATGCCTAGAATACTCCACCCACCAGTAACCATGCACCGCCATGGCAACACCGAAGCTCTGCTTAGGGCCGTAGACTGACAGACACGCCACCTGTTTGAGGACAGTGGGACTGCAGGGCAGTAAAGATACGTGAAAGAATGTGTGCTCTGTCACCTTGGTTCCATAAGCCCATCACAGAGACTGTAATGAGTTTCCTGCTGCAATGAGGAGTCATCTACACTAAATTGTTACATGACATTTGGTCTCATCCACTGCTTGGAAGACAAACAGCCTCTCCTGGTTGTAAGCTGGATATATAATAAATAATCAAAATTTTCTCAATCCTGTGTTGTCCAGCAAACCTCATTGGCTTATTCTTCATGCAGTTGGTCCTAACTACCTCAGCTTGTACCTTTGTCACTTTGATATAGAATTGTCAGGTGCAATAAAGGGACGCACATGCATGTCCACAAACTGAAAAAATGGAGGCAATAATTTCAAAGTAAACAAGAATCAATGCAGCCACAGACTGCAACGTCCCGTGACACCCCTGAGTTCAAAATTTTACCCTGACTTACTTACATAGGTGAAAGATCAGAGCTAGTGCTCTGACCAACTTTCACAGATCAAAGCACTTGCTTTGATCTATGGTCTTACTCACACTGGCCTTGTCCCTCATCTTTCTATCTTATCTGGTTCCTGAGAGTACAAAAGTTGAAATTTGACCTTGACATAGCTTTTTCAAGGTCAAGTTCATCATTTCTTTTTCATCCCCTTTGCCGCCCAAGTAATTTGCTTTTGGTTTCATCTTTCTATATGCAACGGTTGTGAAGATATTTGGTGGACTAACGAACGGACGGACGGATGAACGGACAAACACACGAACGTTGACAATTACAATACATCGCTTAGAAGCAGGAAGTAACAAGGTTACATGTGACACTGGTAGAAATGTTTCTGAAGTAACAACTGGGATTAACTTGCCTGTCTGCTTTTTTAAATAAAATGACTGAACTGACCTGGAATCAAACTCAACCTACTTTGTGTGCTTGAAGGTGTTCTGTTTGTGACAGAAGATGGACACCAGATCATGTTTGGAGCCTTGGCTTTTTTCCAGGGTCACTGCCCAAAGCTCAGTGGTCGAACCTCTCTGATCCACTACTGAAATCAAGCCCTTCTTAACCTTCAACCTGAAGACATGCACAACATTATTTTACTCTAATAATTGATCAGTTTGTGATAAAGTATTTTAACAACTCAAAGTTAAGGTAGTGCTGATATTTTTGTTCTTACCTTATGACAACAAACGTAGCACTAAAGTTGTCTCTCAGATTTACAGACACCCTGACTGACCGTCCTATCAGAACAAGGCCTTTGTGATAGCGAATCATGACATGAGAATCCAAGTGAAGCTCCTCCTCTTCCTCCCCGTTGAAACAGGATTCTTCTTTTGTCATGCTCTCTCTTTCTTTCTCCTCTTCCCACGGTGTCACTGCTTTGATATGGAAGAGCTGCCTCTGGGATTGAGCTGCTCTGTCCTCCACACATCTGGATGGATGATAGAGGGTAAAAGGAGATATACACAATATATATTTTAGTAAACAGAGAATGGAAGGATTTCTCAGACAGCTATGCAAAAATTCTCTCATTCCCTGAGGGTGACATACCCTTGTTCTTTCAGCTCAGGGTCATCTTGTGTCTCGAAGGAGGAGTAGTAAAGCTGTACCTGGTTTCTCATGGGGCCCCGTCGGTATCTATGGACCCGTTGGACAGCCCCCAGTGTATTTCCATGAACATCTGAATGGTATCTGAATAAAAAGAAGTAACTTAGTCTCACAAGACAACTGGAAAAAATCATGATTGTGATAGCTGACTGACGAACAGGCTGAAGAAAAATAAAGGGTTTCATACAGGATCCAGGATGGACACAACCTGTCATGAAGCAGTCATTGTGAGGATTCGATAATTCATATATTTAAATACTCCACTTTTTCAGATAAGGTTGCTTGCTCAACTTCCAGTACTGGGGTTAGTGTGGACACTAACCCCAGTACAAAGTGCCTATAATGTGAAAGTCACCACTGTTACCACTGGACTATGGTACAATTGGGGCTTGATGACCCAATCCCCAGACAAGGAGTCAATTAAACAGAATGGTTCGGAAAAAAAATTCCACGGTTTTTATACCTCTATTTTCCCCTAATATCTATCTAACAAGTCATCTGTGGGATGCACTGGACATAGATGTCAAACTCATATATACTAGTTGTGCCAAATGGTCTTGTGTTGATCTTCTTTAACATTTGCATTTGTTTGCCAATAGAATGTTTTTGATGATACGGTCATCAGCTTTTATATGATATCTGATCTGAGTGTTAATGAAGAAAAATAGCATTCATGCACCCAAGCACTTTTGGCAAAGGGATTTGTGGTTTACTCAATCAACAGGCCAGTACTGAGACAGAAGGGTTGACATCATCCATCATCTAACCTCCATGAAGATGAATTTCTTAGGTGTTGGTTGACAAAGTGGTTGTGATGTCTGCCTTGCTGCCTTTCCCATTTTTGTACCCGGACATGACGGTGGATGCTAATGTGCCTCTTGCTGACATTCTGATGAAACTTGCTGGGGTGTTGATCCTTGAACCACTCACTCGGTAGTGTTAAAGTGACCACACAAATTCCTAGAGGAGGCTGGGAAATGGGACAAATTGATGGACAAATAAATGGAAGACAGGTGAAATGATAAAGCCAATGAGTGAGAGAGACATTTAAAGAAAGACAGGAAGAATCTGTATTCACCTCCGTCATACAGGAGGCCTTGTGTTCCTCTGTCTCTTTGAAGGCATGCAGTGTGATGCAGGTCCTCTGGGTGCTGGTGTCACCCTGCTTGTGGAAAAGTGTCCTCACCTTGAACCTCTTCCGCCCTTTTTTGTCCCTCTCTCTTTGCACATGCTCTGAGAGGAGGGAGGCAGACAGATAGGGAGAGAGTTGGAGACCAGCTTCTGATAAGAGCTGTGAAAAGACAGAGAGGTAGGGAGTTTCAGCCTTTGCTATAATTGGTGCACACCATCGTCAGTCAACTCGGCTATGTTTCATCTACTATCCTCTTACTTGCGTAACTGAGTACGGGCCAAATGAAGCCTGGAGGCCTATTCTGGATGCCTTGCTGTGCATTGGCACAATGAAAAGACTCTGGGAGAATGAGAAGGGACTGGAGTTGGAGAAAAGAGGCCCCAGCTCTGCCTGGATTACAGGGAGGTATTGCCAGGGAGTGGGGATGACCGACATGTGGATGGGCAAGGAGGGAGAGAGAGGAGGCTGCAGGAGAGATACAGGTACTGAGATCATAAAACAGATGGGAGAGAGAGAAAGTAGACCAAAATGTTAAAAAAGAAAACATAAAGCTTTCTGAGTAAAGAAGTAGTCCGTGGTGGAGCCAGTCGGGGCCAGTAAGCAATTACTGTTCATTACTGTTGATAACACGTTTTGGTAAAAACTGCCATCATAAAAATTCAAAAAGTCATCTAAACAAAAGCCTTTACAGCACAAACTATGGACCAAACCAGGAACATCAACTGCTTTCACTATATGCAAAAAATTTTCAATATTTTAAAACATAATATGTCCTCAAACAAAAATATGCACCAATGAAAACAAAAAAACAAGAAGTTGGGATGAAGAATGGATACTTACATGAATACGTCTGTCCTACTTGATTCCCTGACCTACTACAGCCAGAATCATCGATGAGTAAAGACTTACATTCTATGATAATCCAAAACAGCAGCAGCATGCCGACTCCTCTTCTTTACTACTGCAGTCCAGCTCAGATGACATCTGCCTTCCTTCAGACCTAATACAACACAACATTATATAAAAATCTCTGTGCCATCGACATGATACCTGTGTTCAGCATTCTTATCCAGTTAAACCTTCAGAACCAAATGTTTGAAACTGAAGTATTGCTTCAGACATATTAGTCATGAATGGAGACTAATAATTTAAACTTCTACCCAAGGTCTAGGTACAATCAAAAGTTGTTTGGTGGGGAAACATCTTGTAAAATGATGCATGAAGAGTAACTTCGTTCTGCTATAGCAGCCTTTGCTCATCATTAATAGAGGACAATAAAAACAACCACAGTTTCTTGTTCAGTACTGTATCCAGATTGACAAAGAACCACAGTGCATTTGAGCCTAATATTCCCTCAAGTCTCCATAGCAATGATTTTATGAAATTCTTCAATAATAAGATCCTGCTCATGAGAGAAAAAATTAATGGCATCCTGTCCTCCACCAACTCAAGTCCTTCCTTAAATCCCTTAGATCTGGAAAACACACATTTGACTCCTGAACCTTTTGTTTCTACGGGTGTTTTTTCTCCAATACAGCTGAATAAAAAAGTCTCTTCAGCTAAACTATCCTCCTGTCTGTTAGACCCAAATCAATCCTTTGATTGAATTTGGATTAAGCCTTAACTTTAATTTTCAACCACTTCCTTAATATAATTAACCTGTAATTATCAACAGGATATGTTCCACGGTCCTTTAATTTAAAAAGTATCAGTAATCAAGCCACTTCTCAAAGAGCCCAACCTTGACCCTGCTGTTCACCCTGCAAATCACCCTTTCTTATTTGAGATCTTTGAGAAAATATCTGCTAATCAGTTATGTGATTTCCTTACATCCAACAGCTTATTTGAGAATTGCCAATCACGTGTTGCACTTGTCAAGGTTAGCAATGACCTACTAACTGCATGAGACAGGACTTGTTTCTACACTGGTTCTCTTTGATCTTAGCGCAGCTTTTGACACAAATGACCACAATATTTTATGGAAACAACTGGACAAAACGATTGATATAAAAGGATCAGCACTTATGTGGTTTAAGTCCTATCTAACTGACCGCTCCCAGTTAACGTTAATAATGATTCGTCCCAGTCTGCTGCAGTTATTTACGGAGTTCCTCAAGGTTCGGTTCTTGGTCCAATATTATATTATTCTTAAAATTATTATCTTATACATGCTTCCTCTAGGTAATTTTATGAGGAAACACTCCCATCAACTTCCATTGTTATGCTGATGACACACATTTGTATCTAGCTTCATCAGGTTTAACCGATAGTCAGCTGGACAAATTTCAGGAGTGTATTAAAGAGATTAATGATTGGATAACCAATAACTTTTTGCATCTAAATCCTGGTAAAATTGAGGTCATTGTGCTTGGCCCCAAATCTGTTCGGGATGTAGTGTCGTCTGATGTATTTACCTTTGATGGCATCACTATTGAGGCCAAAACTACTGTGAATAAGGTAAGCATAATTTTTTGATCAAGATTTGTTGTTTAACTCGCACATAAAACAAGTTTCTAGAACTGCATTTTTCCATCTCCCTAACATTGCTAAAATGAGGCATATTTTAAAAAGGAATGATTAATTAGAATTAGAATTAAAAATTAGTCCATGCTTTCATCACATCCAGACTAGATTACTGTCACTCACTTTTTTCAGGCTGCCCCAAAAAGTCACTGAAGACACCTCAACTAATCCAGAACGCAGCTGCCCGTATTCTGACCAGGACAAGTACCAGAGAAAATATTTCTCCTGTGTTTGCTTCTCTGCACTGGTTCTCTGTGAAAACCAGGATAGATTCAAAATACTCCTTCTCACTTACAAAGCCCTTAAGTTTGATGAAGTATTGATAAAAGTTTGATTCACATGTTTGATTTGGCAAAAGTTTTACACCTGATGCCCTTTGTGACACAACCCTCTGTATTTATCCAGGCTTGGGACCGGCACAATAAGAAACTGGCTTGTGTCCTCTTGTGGCTACATTAAGTTTGATAAAGTAATATCAAACTAATTATTAGCAGATGTGTGGTCTTTGCCACCTCATCCACCACAACACGTGGCAGGAAGCAGATCACCATGTCAAATAAAATACCTTCTCCTGGTATGAAGGAGATTGGACGCCCTGCAGCCCAGACACTGCTGGTGGTGATGAGAGGATTGGACTGGATGTGGCCAGGTGTTAGATTGTTGAGGTTGAAGATGGGTGGAATGTAGGAAAAATGACAGCAGAAAGCAACACAATGTTTAAAGTTTGACAGCTTGGAAGTGATTGGCTAATAAAAAAACATGACAGGCTGTGACTGGACAAGGGGAGAATGACTGAGTGTTCACAAAGCTTCATTTATCATTATCTTTGGCATCAACTGAAATAAAGAGTGAGACAACTGGATCCAAGGCAGCCTATAAGTTTTTAAAATTATAATTCTGTTAAATGATGTGACAACCCATGCATGCAGAGCACACCCTTTCACTCACCTGGATCTCTTTATTTCAGTTCCAGATTACATCTATCTTTTTTCTTGTCACATCTTGTGAAGTTGGTTAAAAAAATCCCACCAAAAATAAAATACAAAAATTAATTTAAAAAACAAATACTCATTTGTTGGTTTTGCCTCCAATTTGCTGCTCTGCTGCTACTATAAACCTCCTCAGTCTCCCTTCCCTCCCTCTCTGTGCCAGATTATTTACAGTATAAAACGTCAAATAATCCCCTTCACTCTGCTATGTCCCTCCTCCTTTCCCTTACACTCTCGTTTTTGTTGCAGGTTTTGCTTCTTGCTCTTTCCCTCTCGACACCATCCCTCTCTGATGGAGTCTGCCTGTTCACCCCATGTGCTGACCTTCCTCCCTTCTCTTCAACAATACATTTTACCAAGCATTTCGGTTTTGAAATGGAATGCATATCCAAATTGTGCTTGTGCATTACTGCATAATAGAGAGAGTGGGTTTCTCTTTCAGACCCCAAGCCATTGTCATATACAAATGAACATATGAATAATCGTTGGAAAAAAAACATTACAACAAAAATTGCAACATTTTGCTCAAATGAGAAAATAATATGCATAATAGAACCCATCCTGTCTTACTCCATGAGTACATACAGGTCTGAACACGCTATGTCAAGGGAGCTGCAGTCCATGTTTATGCAGCAGGAGCCCATCTTGCATTTAAATAGTAGATTGATTCCTTACTGTGGCTGGCAGTGGTGTGTTGCCCATTTATGTTTTTGGGGTAGGTCAGAGCCACACTTTATAAAACATGATGTTGTTTAAAGCAATAGGAATGTGGTAAGAGTAGTTTAAATAGTATGAAGGCTGATGAGTGGAAGAGGAACAGAGACAGAGGTGACCCAAACAGGATGATGCACACATCCACAAACAGCCAATCAAAAGAGTGCTGTGTTAGGTGTTACATCCTTTAATGGATGCAATCTGCACGGATGTGGCCTTTGTTGCAAAATTATGAGACTGTCAATCTTCAGTTAAAGCCTTTGATGGATGTGGCCCCTTAACTAAATTACAGCTACAGATAGACAGACAGAAAATGGAAACATAACTGATGGGAACAGAAGCACAACAGAGAGAAAATGGCACGCATCCATAGATTGAAGCCATAGCTGTGTCCTTAAAGGACTATCTGATCATTGGAATGAGGGAAATGTCATAAACTTTGCCAATTGTCTTTCTTTCTCAAGCAGAAATTGATGTTGCATGAAAGGAATGCTAACCAGAATGCACTGTGGCGCAAGTGGTTTGATGCGACCTCCAGCTTTTGGACAGTAAAAATATTTTAGAAAAGCAATAGACAATGTGGGGCGGCACGGTGACGCAGTGGTTAGTGCTGCCGCCTCACAACACGGTGGACCCGGGTTCGAGTCCTGCTCTGTGCGGAGTTCGCATGGTCCGGGCATGACGCCTGTGCAGTGCGGAGCCACACACAAAGACATACAACCATGCACACACACACTCATTCCTACGGGCAATTTGGAACGGCCAATCAACCTGAAGCGCATGCTTCTCTCCGGGTTCTCCAGCTTCCTCCCACCTCCAAAAGCATGTGCTTCAGGTTGATTGGCCATAGGAATGAGTGTGTGTGTGCATGGTTGTACGTCTTTGTGTGTGGCTCCACATTGCACTGGCGTCGTGCCCAGAGTGTCCCCCACCTCACGCCCTATGCCGCCGAGATAGGCTCCGGCTTCCCGTG
Source organism: Antennarius striatus (assembly GCF_040054535.1). Lineage (NCBI taxonomy): Eukaryota > Metazoa > Chordata > Actinopteri > Lophiiformes > Antennariidae > Antennarius > Antennarius striatus. The sequence goes on along the minus strand of NC_090783.1, from coordinate 14,410,625 downwards.
ACCCGCTGCGGCGGATATAGCGGTGGTAATCTGAAGATGACTGACTGACAATAGACAATGAAGCAAGAATTGAGGTGTGTGTGTGTGTGTGTTGTTATTGTGTGAACATGAAAATAACACACTTTGAATTTATGTATTTTTCTGATTCTGATATTGCCTTTGTGAGCCTGGGGGCCACCAGTAATTCAAATCGTTTTATCATATAAAATGAGTGTAAAATTCATATTGTTATCACTATTGAATCTCTGTTTTGCTAACTACTGATTGACATGACAGAAGGTGTACAGAAAAAACAACCCCTTCTTCAGTCTACTTTTTTCATCATGTGACATTTACACATCTGCTAGTATATTCCATATTTTTCTCTTTCTTCTTCTTCTCCTCTATAACTGCCCCCGTGCCAATCCCCCGATGGATAATCTGCAGCTGTAATCTGCAGTCATCTGTCATTGTTTCTCTGGATTGGACATTTGCAATGAGGCCAGATTATCAACTCATACCCGACCTGACAAGGGGAAGAAGAGCACAATACACCCACTCATGCATAAATGAACACACACACACACACACACACACACACACACACACACACACACACACACACACACACACACACACACACACACACACACACACACACACACACCAAAAAAGAAAATAGAAAAAAAGGCGACTGTGCAACAACTACACAACTAAGTGCAATCAACATAGAAGACAGGAAGAGATATAGACTCTCTCTCTCTCTCTCACTCTCTCTCTCTCTCTCTCTCTTTCTCTCACACACTCACTCTCTCTCTCTCGATTTGATGTTTAAAATCATATTTATTCATAAAAGCCAAATTACAAAATAATCACATTGACACACAATGCAAAGAGAGTCACGCAAAGAGGAATTCACATCTCGAAAACAAACAATGGTAGCATATTTAACAGTACTGCGTATTTCCTAAACAAAGAAAACATCTAACGTTTTAACATTTATCAAACTAAAAAAACACAGTTTTTTGTTTTAAAAAAAAGCAGACAAAATTCAAAAAACAAGTAAATCCTCTCCACAATCATCCTTTTTTACTTTTGTCATTAGTTTCTTAAATCTAAAAACTTCTTGGACCGTAAAAACTGGTTGGTCACTTCCTTCTGGATTCTTTAAATAAAAACTGACACCAAGTGGTTTTTATCCAGAAACATGTTGAGGTCAGGAAAGAAATTTTCTACTTTGGCCCTTGAAGCTTTTGTGTCTCTCAGGAATTTTTTAATCTTTTGCAAATCATGTTTTTCCACCAAGACATCCTCTGGAGTGTCAGCTGATGGTGGGAGGTGTCAGCTCACCTCCCAGCCACTGCCGAGGCACCCTTGAGCAAGGCGATGCCCCCCCACAAGCTGCTTTTTTGGGGTGCGATCCCTCATGTGACCCTGTCTCCCCCTATGTATACAAGACTAACTGCATGCCTATAGGCCCCTAGTGTGTTGTGTTTGTTCAGGGGCCTATATATATATATATATATATATATATACAGTATATATGTATATACAGTGGTACCTCTACTTACGAATGTCTGGACTACTTACGAAATTTTCTACTTACGAAACGCCTCCACAGGAAAATGTTGCCGTACGAAAGGTAAAAATACATAATGGGCTGCTACTCGCAGCTCCCACAGGTTCCTGAAAGCAATATTCTCATAGCTGCTCTGCCATTGGCTATTACCTCGTAGCATCCTGGCCCCCCATTGGCTAAGAGGGACCTCCGTGTGGAACTCCATCTGTATTTATCCATTGTCCTCGTCATTCGGCCCTCAACCCTTTCGGTGTTCTGATAGTTTTGCGCAAATATATTTACTTTTTGAGTATTCGCTATGGACCCCAGTAACAAACAAACAAGAAATAATAGAAAAGCATGAAAAAGGGATGTGTTTGGTTGATCTTGCCAAAGAATATGAATGTAATGCATCTACAATCGCTACATTGTTAAAACAAAAGGAAGTTTAAGGAGTTTAAGGCATTGCATGGGTGGTTGGAGAAGTTCAAAAGGAGGACTGGAATTCACTCTGTTGTTCGGCATGGTGGGGCAAGAACGCATGAACTAAAGAGGGCAAAAAACAATGAGGACAGCAGTTAAAAGGTAAATGACCATCGTTTTTATTCTTTATTCTTTGTTTTTTTAAATTGTGCACAACTCTAATTTATTGTGTAATAATCTAATCGGATTCGTAACATGTATTTGTTACATGTTTTTATGCTTTATAAAACATTTATGTCGGAATTTTTGGTGGTTTGGAATGGATTAGGGCATTTGCATGGAAAACGCGTCTCTGCCCCAAGTGCTCCTACTACCACAGGGACCACATTAACCTTGATCTTCCACATATGTTCCAGCTGTTCTTTCAAACCTTGATACTTCTCAATCTTTTCGTGTTCCTTCTTCCTGATGTTGGCGTCAGCTGGAATCGCCACATCTATCCCCACTACTCTCTTCTGCTCTTTGTCCACCACCACTATGTCCGGTTTGTTAGCTAGCAGCTGTTTGTCAGTCTGGAAGCTGAAGTCCCACAGGATCTTAGCCTTGTCGTTCTCAACCACCTTTGGTGGTATGTCCCATTGGGATTTGGGTACTTCTAGTCCATACTGGGTACAGATGTTCCTGTACACTGTACTGTACACATCATAGATTGTGCCTTTCCATGTATGCTGAGCTGGCGAGCATCTTATACCCTGCTACCACATGCTGGACTGACTCTGGGGCTTCTTTACATATCCTGCACCTTGAGTCAGATTTACTGTGGTAGATTTTGCCCTCTATTCCTCTTGTACTTAGGGCCATTCTTGTGCTGCCATGATAGGTGCCTCTGTGCTGTCTGTCACTCCAGCTTTATTCAGCCATTGGTAGGTCTTCTTGATATCAACCACTTCCTCTATCTGACGGTGGTACATGCCGTGTAGGGGCTTGTCCCTCCATGTTATCTCCTCCTCCTCCTCTTCTTCCTCCTCAGGTTTCTGCTGTCTAAGGCATTCACTGAGCAATTCATCTGTTGGGGCTATTTTCCTATATACAAATTATATACTATATATATATATATATATATATATATATATATATATATATATATATATATATATATATATATATATATATATATATATATATATATATATATATATAATATGTCTCTCTCTCTCTCATGAGAGAGAGAGAGAGACATATTTGTGGGCATGTCTGACTGGAGAGTGTAAAAGAGAATTTCCCTGGGATTAACAAATTCTTCTTCTTTTTCTTAAGAAAGATCTCTCTCTCTCTCTCTCTCTCTCTCTCTCTCTCTCTCTCTCTCTCGCTCTCTCTCTCTCTCTCCCCCTCTGTTTCTCTCTCAGACAGTTTTTACAGACCAAGTGGTTTTTCGATTAAAAAAACTAATGACAAAAGAAAAGAGGAGACAGAAAATAAATTATACTGGAGGTGATGAGTCAGGATGATAGTGAGACCTGCAAGGAAGAGAATGAGAGAGAATGTGGGAGTAAGGGAAAGATTTAGAGTTTGTGACAGAAATTAGACAAACAGGATGTTGGTGTCAACGGCAGGGGAAACCACAACTCTGCACCTAGTAACCACCTTCATCTTTCAATCTGTCCTCATCGTCATCTGTGTCTTTATGCTTCTTTCAAAATCCATTTTCCATTGACCTACTTCAAAAACAACACATCTTAGCTCATGTTCAGCTACAATGTTATTCACATACATCTGCAAAGGCCCAAGGTTCCCCCAATGGGACTGGTTGTGATACACTTTTGACACCACGTGATATGATATGGATTTTAATTGTCAACAGTGCTGAAATATGTCTTGCGTCCCAGCAGTCGTATGCAACACAAAAGAGGGCACACCGCCCTTTTCAAGTCGAGAACCATGGCCTCGTAGATAGAGTTGCTGATCCTCATCCCACTCGGGTCACACTCAGCTGCAAACCATCCCAGCACATACTGAAGGTCCCCGTTTGATGAGGCCAACAGGACAACATTGTCTGCAAAAAGCAGAGATGACATCCTTTAGTCTCCAAACTGGACTCCCCCCGGATCCTGGCTACACCAAGAAAATTCTGTCAATAAAGATTATGAACAGAACCGCTAACAGAGGGCAACCCTGCCAAAGTCCAACATGCACCTGGAATAGGTCTGACTGCTGCCAATACAAACCAAGCTCCGGCTTCTGTCATACATGGACCGGACATCCCTCAGCAAAGGGCCTTGAACCTCATACTCCTGAAGCACTTCCCACAAGATACCTCTACAGTAAACAGTGTTGGCTGTGCACCGCTTTCCCCTCCTGAGGCGCCGAATGGTTTGCCAGAATTTCTTCGAGGCTGACCAATAGTCCTCCTCCCTGGCCTCCATGAAGTCCTCCCAGATCATGGCCTGCCTGTACCCATCATGTGCTTCCGGAGTCCTGCAATTCAGCAAGATTTGATAGGACTCCTTCTTCACCTTGACAGTATCCCTTACTTCCAGTGTCCACCACAGGGTTTGGGGTTTACCGCCACGACAGGCACCAGAGACCTTGCGACCACAGCTCCAAGCAGCCGCTTCAACAACGGAGGTGGAGAAAATGCTCCACTCTGACCCACTGTCCCCAGCCTCCTGTGGGATCTGAAAAAGGCTCTCTCGGAGGTGGAAGACCTCACTGACGGAGGGTTTTGTCAGACATTCTCAAAACATTCTCAAAACATGTTTGGGCCTGCCTAGTTTTCCAGCCTCTTGCTCTGCCAGCAGATCTAGCTCACTACCAGGTGGTGATCGGTTGACAGCTCTGCCCCTCTCTTCATCTGTCATGTTCAGCTACAATGTTATTCACATACATCTGCAAAGGCCCAATGTTCCGCCAATGGGCCTGGATGTGATACACTTTTGACACCACATGATATTATATGAATTTCAATTGTCAACAGTGCTGAAATTTGTCATGCGACCCAGCAGTTGTACGCAACACAAAAGACAGCACACCACCCTTTTCAAGTCGAGAACCATGGCCTCGTAGATAGAGTTGCTGATCCTCATCCCACTCGAATTTGGGCCTGCCTAGTTTTCCAGCCTCTTGCTCCTTGAACCTCCAACACATGCGTTGGGAGGTCTGATGATACAACAACAAAGTCAACCATCGACCTCCGGCCTAGGGTGTCATGGTGTCATGTGCACTTATGGACATCCCTGTGGTTGAACAAGGTGTTCATTATAGATAAACTGTGACTAGCACAGAAGTCCTATAACAGAACACAACTGGTGTTCTCAAGGAGACCGTTCATCCCAATGACCCCTTTCCAGGTCTCATTGTCATTGCCCACGTAAGCATTGAAGTCCCCAAGGAGAATAATGGAGACTCCAGTCAGAGCACTATTCAGTACTGCTGCCAGGGACTCCAAGAATGCCGAATATTCTGCACTGCTGTTTGGCCCATAGGCCAAAACAGCATTGAGACACCTGTCCCCAATCTGGGGGCACAACCCTCTCATTTACCGAGGTGAACTCCAACATATGACGGCTGAGCTGTAGGGCTATAAGCAAGCCCACAACAGCCTGACGCCTCTCACCATGGGCAACACCAGAGAAGTGGGGAGTCCAGGCCCTCTCAAGGGGTTGGGTTCCAGAGCCCATGCTGTGAGTGGAGTTGAGCCCGACTATATATCTTGTCGGTACCTCTCAACCTCCCTCACAAGCTCTGGCTCCTTTCCTCCCAGCGAGGTGACATTCCATGTCCCTAGAGCTAGACTCTTTGTCTGGGGATTGGGTTGTAAAGCCCCATGCTGACGACTGCCATCCAATCTACTGCCCTGTGGGCAGAGGCCCGGCCACCAGGCACTCGCATACGAGCCCCAAGCCCGGGCCTGGCGCCAAAGTGGGGCCCCGGTTGCATCATACCTGGCAACGTCACGGTCCTTGATATCTTTTTCATCACAGGGGTTTTGGTACTGCTCTTATTCTGGCCAGTCACCCAGGACATGATTACCAAGGGAAACCCTAGCAGGAGCTGACAACATAGCTCCTGGAATCATTCGGACACTAAAAATCCCCCACCACAATAAGGTGGCAGTTCTCGGGTAAATATTTACATACACAGAAACATAATCGAGAGCACTTGTCCCCCACTCAGCCTATCTCCGCTTTTGGTCCTGGTTGAGCATTCAAGTCAATTGATGGACAATGGACTTGTTTAGTCTAACCTTCTTAAGAGGTGGTACCTTTTATCTCCTTCCTGAGGGCAATAGACTGTATTCACCATGTAAAATGTGGCTGGTGTTTGAGGTGATGTTTTTGCCAGCCCCAGCATGCTGTTAATGTATATGGAACTACAGTTCTTGAAGTTCATATCCAACAATCTTTGAGCAAATGTTTAGTTTTGACGTTGGTGACTTCAGTGCTACAGACAGACATCCATACCAGTTAGTGCTACAGTACTGAAGAACACCCAACAACAGAAGTGAAAAACAAAATAAGAATCCGTTTACTGGCTCTAAAACATCTTTAACGGCAAAGGAAATAGATTATTTCTGCACACTGCCTCAATCTGATCTTTCCAGGACAGGAGATGGTCTATCAATATTCCTAGGTATGTGTATGAACATACTTGACTGATTTCTTAACTATGAATATGTCACAACAGGCAGGGTTTGGACCAAATGCAGAACACTGGTACAGAAGTCTTCTTCCATAGTTTATTCAGTACAACCAAAAAATCAAGGAAACACAAGAAAACTCACAAAGTCCAGAAAAGTAGATGTGCAGGCAAGGGTACAAAACGATCTGGCAAAGAACTAAAAGAGAGTCAGGTTTAAGAAGCCTCGGGCTAATTAGCCTGATTAAGTCCAGGTGTTGAGATGAAGGACAGATGTGGAGACAAGACGTTCAGCCTCTCCTTCTGCCACACCCCAGCACAGCAGAGCAGCAACACCGAACCGTGACAGAATAGTAATAGGGAGTTTGTGTGTTTCTGGTGGTGCGGCAAAAACAATCTCTCTTGTCTTTATTTCCCCATCTGTTGGTGTAGTCCAGGGTCACTGAGGTCATTGAAGAGAGAAGTTAACACTGTGTCATCAGAGTACTTCAGAATGTTCTGGTCTATGTGTTCTAGGAGAGAGAGAACATTTTCTGTCCTACATGGCAGATTCCTCCAAAATGTGAATCACCAGTTCCTCTTCCCAAAAACCATCTCCTACCATATTGGACAAAAACATCCAAAAACATCTTCTTCTGCGCATGCGCGAGCAGGCTGCAGTTTCCTCTGCTCAGAGCGAGTTTGTTTGCATAATTTTGCGTTTTTTTTTTTTCTATGTTTCTGCGTGTATTTTTCTAACGTAAATTAGATAATGTATAGTAATATGCTAGTGTACTCCAGGGAGGAGTTGATGTCCATGAGGGTCAAAGGAGACCCAGCAACACGCGATCTCATCCCCGCTGAGCTCCGACGGAGATATCGCGGATGCCGAGCGGGTCGAGTTGAAAGGACTAGACTAACGGCTAGAGCCGCTAACCGGAGGAGAGTCAAGCCCTCCGTCCCCTCCGTCATCATGGGGAACGTGAACTCTCTACCCAACAAGTTGGACGAACTGACGGCGCTGTGCAGGACTGATCATCGCTACCGGGAGACCAGCTTGTTGGTGTTCTCAGAGACGTGGCTAACTGGCGACGTGCCGGACGCTAACGTCCGACTAACCGGCTTCTCCTCCGTACGAGCGGACCGGGACACGAACACCGCCGGTAAGAAGAAAGGAGGTGGATTAATCATCTACACCAACGATAGATGGTGCCATCCGGGACATGTGACAGTGAAATCAACACTGTGTAACCGCGACCTGGAGCTAACAGCTGTTAGCATCAGACCCTACTACCTGGCGCGTGAATTCTCACACGTCATCGTCCTCGCCGTCTACATCCCTCCACGGGCGGACCCTGAGACGGCACGAGAGACCATCTGTGGGACCACCTCTGCTCTTCGGACCCGGCACCCGGAGGCGCTCGTCATCATCACCGGTGACTTTAACCACGTCACCTTGGACTCATCTCTCCCCACAATGGTCCAGTGTGTAGACTGTCCCACACGGAAGAACAGAACCATCGATCTGTTCTACACTAATGCTAAGGAGGCATACACCGCCACCCCCCTCCCTCCACTAGGTAAATCAGACCACAACCTAGTGTACCTACAGCCCACCTACATCCCGCTGGTGAAACGGCTGCCAGCAACAACACGACAGGTCAGGAGGTGGTCCCCGGAAGCAGAGGAGATGCTGAGGAACTGCTTCCAGACCACCGACTGGGATGTTATTGTGGGCTCACATGGGGAAGACATTGAGGGGGCAGCTCAGTGTTTTACAGACTACATAAACTTCTGTGTGGACACCGTGGCCCCTGTCAGGACAATCAGGTGTTACCCCAACAACAAACCATGGGTAACCAAGGAAGTCAAGGCTGTCCTGAACAGGAAGAAGCGGGCGTTCAGGACCAAGAACGAGGAGGAGATGAGGAAGGCCCAGAAGGAAGTGAGACTCTGCCTGAGGGAGGCCAAGGACGCGTACAGGAGGAAGCTGGAGAAGCAGCTGGGGCGCAACCAAGTGCGTGAGGTCTGGAATGGGATGAGAACCATCACCGGACACGGGAAAGGGCGCAGCACTGTGGAGGGGAATATTGAACGAGCGAATGAACTTAACAGCTTTTTCAATCGGTTCAGCTCCCCCACCACTCCCGGCTCCTCGTCCCAGGCCTCTCCTGGACTACAGACCTCTCTTGGCCTACACGCCTCTCCTGGCCCTACAGACCGCTCCACTGATGCTCCCTCCTCCTGTGCTTCCTCTCCTTCCACCCCTGCCACTTCTGCCGAGCCAAGTCCAAGAACTGCGAAGCTCAACGGCCCCACCTCAACCACTGGACTTCCAACCTCGCCACAACCTCCTGCTCCCACCACGACCGAGACCATCATCACTGCAGACCTGGTGACGACAACGCTGAGGAGGCTCCGTCCCTACAAGGCGGCTGGACCAGATAAGGTCTCCCCAAGACTCCTCCGAGCCTGTGCTTCGGAACTAGGGGACCCCCTGCAACAATTGTTCAACCTCAGTCTGCGGCTGGGGAGGGTCCCGTCACTGTGGAAGACCTCCTGCATTGTCCCTGTACCCAAGAAAGGACGCCCTACTGAGCTCAACGACCACCGACCGGTCGCTCTTACCTCCCACGTAATGAAGACCCTAGAGCGACTGGTCCTGGAGCTCATGCGTCCACAGGTGCAGGGTGCTATGGACCCTCTCCAGTTTGCCTATCAGGCCAAGGTTGGGGTTGACGATGCTGTCATGTACCTCCTCCACCGCACACTCTCCTACCTGGACGCCGGGGGCTGTGCGGTCAGAGTGCTCTTCTTCGACTTTTCGAGTGCCTTCAACACCATCCAGCCCCAGCTCCTGCAGAAAAAACTGACCTCCATGGCTGTGGACCCCTACCTCGTGAGCTGGATTACGGACTACCTAACGGACAGACCCCAGTACGTCCGTATGGGGGACTGCTTGTCTTCTATGGTGACCACCAGCACGGGGGCGCCACAGGGGACCGTTCTATCCCCCATTCTCTTCACCCTCTACACATCAGACTTCAAGCACAACTCTGATACATGCCACATACAGAAGTACTCCGATGACACCGCGATAGTGGCATGTATCCGGGAGGGTGATGAGGGGGGGTACAGGGCATTGGTGGCTGACTTCGTGGAGTGGTGCCAACAGAACCAGCTCCAGCTCAACGTCTCCAAGACAAAGGAGATGGTGCTGGATTTCCGGCGGGCACCTCCCTCTCCACAGCCGGTGATCATCAATGGCAGTGAGGTGGAGGTGGTAGAAAACTATAAGTACCTGGGACTGCAGCTAGACAGCAGACTGGACTGGTCACTCAACTCCAACTGTGTGTACAAGAAGGGGCAAAGCAGGATGTACTTCCTAAGGAGGCTGGCCTCCTTCAACATCTGTCCTAAGCTCCTTTTCATGTTCTATCAGTCCGTAGTCTCCAGTGTGCTGTCATACGCCATTGTGTGTTGGGGTGGGGGGGCCAGGAAAAGAGATATGGACCGTCTGAACAGACTCATCCGCAGAGCAGGCTCAGTGGTCGGGCTGAGCCTGGACTCTGTGGAGACGCTTCTGGAGAGCAGGACCATGTCTAAAATTAAGGCCATCATGAACAACACCAGGCACCCCCTACACACCACCTTCTCCCAGCAGAGAAGCACCTTCAGCGGCAGACTGCTGTCACACAGCGCCTCCACAGAGAGGCTGAGGTCCTCCTTCGTGCCCCGTGCCATCAGGGGGTACAATGACTCTCTCAGGAGGAGCGGGAGGGAGGTGGCGAGGTCAGCACGGGGTTGAAAATGGATTTAATTTAATTTAATTTAAATTTAATTTTATACTGTTGTATATATATGTATATATAATTTATTTATTTATTTTTTATACTGTTTTATATTTTAATTCAATTTTATACTGTTTAGATTTTTTTTTTTATACTGTTTATATTTTAATACTGTAATATTTTTATTTTTTTACTGTTTATATTTTAGTTATAGTTTAGTATATAAGTCCTGTTAATGCTGCATGTGCCTGTCTGTTAGTGTAATGTATGTCTTGTGGTATGTCCTGTGATGTCAATGTTTCCTTTTCTCCTGGTGTTTATCCAGTATTATTTGTTAAGTAATGCCTGAGCAGTGGATATATGCAATTTCCTCCGGGATTAATAAAGTATCTATCTATCTATCTATCTATCTATCTATCTATCTATCTATCTATCTATCTATCTATCTATCATAGATCAGACTACAAAAGAATTGAGTGTTCTGGAAGAGTCATGTTTTATTGCTTTTCTTCTGGGACAGAGACATGGTTTGAAAACCTTTAGAGAACACAATGACTGGATGAAGGGGTGAAGTGTTGGCCTGGCTTAAAGTAAGACAAGCATCTTCTAATAAAGAACAGATGGGTCTGATAATCTGGTGATTTTGAAAAGTCCAATCATAAACAATACCACTCTTTCTATTCATTACACCGTATGTGCCACACAGCCTGAGAGGAACTTGGTGAATTTACGGTTATCAGTGCTAATTAGAGGATGCTTATTTAGAAGTGTCTGCATTTCTATGCTGTTGTTTATTGAAAAACCAGCCAGCTCCTGTATTTGGATACTGAGCCATCGTTTTGATACTAAAAATAACCTCTTCCACTGTGCTGAGAAGATCAGAGATGCCAGGTGTTGGTATTTGAGAGTGCTGTATTGGTATCGCAGTTGTCATTACATGGTTTTGATAAGCCAGAGTTTGGGCTTTGCAGCCATCACCAGTATATTTAATGCAGGACAAGAGGGACTGCGACACCCAGAATGTTGCGTAATTTACCATGGAAACTACTCAGCACCATTAATATAGAAGCTTCAATGTCAAATGACAAATATTTAAAACCAAACTACAATGACTACAATGACTACAAACTACGATGACATTCAAAATATTGTGAGGTGACATGGAAAAATGTAACAGAATTTCAGTCAAGGTAACATAACTTCATCTGGTTTTATTTAAGTTCAGTTAATTAATAGCATTCCAGAATGAGTTATAGTCCTGTCTATAAATTGTTGCAAATAGCGATTATTCCATATAACAAATGTTTTCATAATATAAATGCAGGTACATTAAATATATTACATTTACATGACTTTGAATATTGTCTTGGCAAACGTTCCTCAATATACAAGGGTATATGAATTCTTCCAATGAGACACATTCCAGACATATTCACATATGAAGACATATACTAAACTCAAATGATATGTCAGACAGTGGATGATGATGATGGCAAGGCCTGCCAGACACTATGACCACTGTTCCTGTTCGATGAAGGTTCTCTGCTGTGACCGGTTATCAGTCCCTCCAAAGCTGATAAGACAACAAAAAATTTCAACCAATCAAATGACTACTGAGGAACAGTCATATAACGATATGGCTGCATGAGTGTTTAATGTCCACAAGTGTGTGTGTGTGTGTGTGTGTGTGTGTGTGTGTGTGTGTGTGTGTGTGTGTGTGTGTGTGTGTGTGTGTGTGTGTGTGTGTGTGTGTGTGTGTGTGTGTGTGTGTGTGTGTGTGTGCGCGGGTGAGTGTGTGCGTGTGCGTGAGTGTGTGTGTGTGATTGTATGTGTGTTACCAGGGAAGGAAATTCTCTTCTCTCCATCATCACATTTAACTGCAGTTTTCCCTCGATGGTAGGACACTGAGATAGAGACACAAACAGGTGACAAACAAACTTGGGGTTCGTGTGAGGTTTTATCCAAACAACTTTAAAAGTAACTCTGTCACAGGCGTGACTTCCTCTGTATCTCAAAGTATCTCTAAACAACTCTGTTTGGGCAATTACCACTTAATGGATAATGACTGCAACAAGGATAAAAGTCACACAATGACATCCTCTTAGCTAAACCACCATTACTGAAAAATAGTTTCTAAATAATTATCAAGCTATGGTAATTATATAATAAACACACATATATAGGCCTTTATAAACTAATTATTCAAAGCTACTACTTTACAGTAATTTTGATATTTTTATTTTATTTTATATACTTTAGTAATCCCCGAAGGGAAATTAAAAGCACACTCTAGTTAGTTAGATCAAATCACATGCATATATTAGTGTGTACAGGCCCTGAAAAAACACACACAGGGGGCCTCTACACATTCAAAGGGAGGTAGAGTGGCGGGCAGCTCCTACTTGGTGCGCTCCAAATCAGCAACTTGTAGGGGGCACAGCGCCTTGCTCAAGGGCGCCTCAGAAGTGCTCCGGAAGAGAGCTGACACTTCCCACTGTCAGCTCACCTCCAGGTGTTTTTTTGGGCGGGAGCGGGAATCGAACATTGGACTACCGCGAGCTCTGCCACTGAGCCACTGCTGCCCCCTCCTCCAGCAGTTTTCCAGCACGTCAGCATTCATCACCTTTCACACATACACTCATACTGTAGCAGGTGATACCGGCACTAACCATTGACATCATCATCAAAAGCTGTTTAGATAAATCCACTGGACTTTAAGAAATTTTCGTGAAGACGTTTCACTTTTTATCCAAGAGGCTTCTTCAGTTATGAGGAGATTTAAACAGCTTTGGATCTTCATGACCTGGATAATTGAGAACCTACACAGACATTCAAATCATCACTCACAAACCAGTGGAACAGCAACTGGAATCAGTTTGGGTATTTTAAGATTTAGTGTACTTTATTAATCCCCAGTGGGAAATTCTTTTTACACTTGATATGTTTAAACACACGCTCAGCAGTAGATGTGCAGTGCAGATGTCTTGTAGACAGATTGCCCCAACCATCGGCGGATTGAAGCCCGCTCCCGCCAGGATATCTCCGGAGGGAGTGTGAGCTGACGGTGGGAGGTGTCAGCTCACCTCCCAGCCACTGCCGAGGCGTCCTTGAGCAAGGTGCTGTCCCCCCTACAAGCTGCTCAATTAGGGCGTGTTCCTGAAGCCGGTGCCCGTCACTCTGCCTCCCAATGTGTGTTGTTGGATGTATGTAATAACTGCTAACTGCATGCTTACAGGCCCCCCTGTGTGCTGTGTTTCACGGGGCCTGTGTATACACTGATTGTCATAAACTAACACAAAGAACATGTAAAAATACCTGAGTGACTATGTAATTTCCCTGCGGGGATTAATTAAGTGTGCTTCTTCTCTTCTTCTTCTTCTACAAACTGGAGCACACACACATCCACAAAAGGCCTGTAGACATGCAAGTAATCTAACAATCTTTGCAAATGTTTGTGCAAACCTAGATATTTTGACTAAAGTAGTAATTTTATTCTTCTCCTTTTCCTTTCGGCTTTTTGAGGGTCGCCACATCGAATCAGTTGCCTCCATCTAGCCCTCTCTTCTGGATCCTCTTCTACCAGCTACCTTCATGTCCTCTTTCACTACATCCATTAACCTCCTCTTTGGTCTTCCTCTAGGCCTCCTGCCTGGCAGTTCAAAACTCAGCATCCTTCTATCAATATATTCACTATCTCTCCTCTGGATATGTCCAAACCATCTCAGTCTGGCCTCTCTGACTTTATCTCCAAAACTTCTAACATGTGCTGTCCCTCTGATGTACTCATTCCTTATCCTATCCATCCTGGTCACTTCCAAAGAAAACCTCAGCATCTTCATCTCTGCTGCCTCCAGCTCTGTCTCCTGTCTTTTCCTCAGTGACACTGTCTCTAGACCAAACAAAATTGCTTGTCTCACCACAGTTTAGTACACCTTTCCTTTCATTTTAGCTGAAACTCTTCTATCACACATCACACCTGACACTTCTCTCCACCCGTACCATCCTGCGTGTACACGCTCCTTCACCTCTTTTCCACACTCTCCATTGCTCTGGACTGTTGACCCTAAGTACTTAAAATCCTCCACATTTTCTTCTCCCTGTAACCTCACACTTCCACTTGGGTCCCTCTCATTCACACACATGTACTCTGTCTTACTGCGGCTAACCTTCATTCCTCTCCTTTCCAGGACAAACCTCCACTTCTCTAGCTTCTCCTCCACCTGTTCCCTGCTCTCACTACAGATCACAATGTCATCTGCAAACAACATAGTCCATGGAGATTCCTGTCTAACCTCGTCTGTCAGCCAGAACAACCCAGTCAGAAACTCTACTGCCATCTCCCCTAGACACTTCCAAACCTCTACAGGTATATCACCAGGACCGACTACCTTTCCACTTTTCACTGTCCTCACTTCATCTTGACTAATCTTTGCTACTTCCTGGTCCATAACAGTCACCTCTTCTAGTCTTTGTTCTCATTCATTTTCTTCGTTTATCAACTCTTCAAAGTACTCTTTCCATTTTCCCTTCACACTACTGGCACCTGTCAATAGACTTCCATCCCTTTCCTTAATCACCCTAACCTGCTGCACATCCTTCCCATCTCTTTCTCTCTGTCTTGCCAACCTGTATAGATCAGTCTCTCCCTCCTTACTGTCCAACCTAGCATACAAGTCATCATAAGCCCCTCGTTTGGCCTTTGCTACCTCTACTTTCACCTTACACTGCATTTCCCTGTACTCCTGTCTACTCTCCTCAGTCCTCTCAGTGTCCCACTTCCTCTTAGCTATCCTCTTTCTCTGTATACACTCCTGTACTTCCTCATTCCACCACCAAGTCTCCTTATCTACTTTCCTACCAAACGACACACCAAGTACTCTCCTACCTGTCTCCCTGATCACATTAGCTGTAGTTGTCCAGTCATCTGGAAGCACCTCCTGACCACCCCGAGCCTGTCTTAACTCCTTCCTAAAAGTCATGCAACACTCTTCCTTTTTTAGCTTCCACCATTTTATCCTCTGCTCTGTCTTTGTCCTCTTCATCTTCCTCACTATTAGAGTCATCCTACACACCACCATCCTATGCTGTTTGGCTACACTCTCACCTACCATTACTTTGTAGTCACTGATCTCCTTCAGATTACACCGTCTAGATGTAATCTGAAGGAGATCAGTGACGTCTACCTGTGTGCTCCTACCTCAACCTTTATAGGTCACCCTACATGTTCCTGCCTCTTCTGTAAGAAAATATTCAGTATAGCCATTTCCATCCTTTTTGCAAAGTCAACTACCATCTGTCCTTCTGCGTTCCTCTCCTGGATACCCACCCTGCCCATCACCTCCTCATCACCTCTGTTTCCTGCACCAACATGTCCATTGAAGTGTGCACCAATGACAACTCTCTCACTTCTATGTATGCTCTGCATCACTTAATCAAAGTCCAACCAGAATTTCTCCTTCTCCTCCAGCTCACATCCTACCTGTGGAGTATACCCACTAACAACATTGAACATCACGCCTTCTATTTCTAGCTTCAGGTTCATCACTCTATCTGAAGCTCTTTTTACCTCCAGGACATTCCTAACAAACTCCTCCTTCAAGATAACTCCTACTCCATTTGTCTTCCAATCTACACCATGATAGACCAACTTGAACCCTGTCCCTAAACTTCCACCTTGCTACCTTTCCACCTGGTCTCCTGGACACACAGTATGTCTACCTTCCTCCTCTGTATTACGTCAATGTTAAGTAGTATTTTTATTAATGGCTTGTAAATGTGTGTGTGTGTGTGTGTGTGTGTGTGTGTGTGTGTGTGTGTGTGTGTGTGTGTGTGTGTGTGTGTGTGTGTGTGTGTGTGTGTGTGTGTGTGTGTGTGTGTGTGTGTGTGTGTGTCACTCACCACTATGACTTTCTGTAGGTCCAATCCAGCGATTCTGCCTTCTGTCTGATACTGAAAAACGACAACCCAGCAATCAAACTGAACATGTAAATGTCACAAGGATATTTCATCAAAGTTTACATTACATTTGCTGTCCTCTGAGTGGATATTATCTCCTCACACAAAACATCTACAGGAGTAGATGCTGTCGGGTAGAACCAGTCTGAGTTTTTACCATTATCCCTCTTCCATACTTCTACAATATATCTTTTTTGTGAATGAAATGATGACCAGTATCTGATTATTGTAATCAAAGTAACAGTCAGATCTACATGTGGCACCCTCTGATCATTTGTGACAAAAATCTTTGGACGCTGTCCTCTCAGCAGGCTTTTGTGATGCTCTCTCTTTTGCACAGCTGTCTATTGTATTGTATTCTATTGTATTGTATTGCATTGCTGTCATTGCATTGCATTGAATTCCATTGAATTCCATTGTACTTTGCTGTATTCTATTCTATTCTATTCTATTCTATTTAATGTCTTAGAGCATCCTTGGATTTAAGAAAAAGAGATTTTCTTGTACATAATTTGTCATCTGGTCACTCTGAAAATATCACAGGTCTTCGGTCAAACCCTGATTGCATGCAAGCATGTGAGAAATGTGTGTGTGTGTGTGTGTGTGTGTGTGTGTGTGTGTGTGTGCGTGTGCGTGTGCGTGTGTGGTTAAGGTACTCACATCTCTTCTGTAGGGCTTTGATGGTGGGTCTGGTGAAGCGAATCAGCAGTAGGACAAACAGTACACAGCAGAGCAAAGCTGTGACTACTTTATGAGCTTGCAGCTGACCCTGTACATCTGTGAGTTCTTCACCTGAAAACATGCAGACAGGCATACGGAAACAAATAATCATGTAGTAGTGCTGAAATCTTTCTATGAGTACCATTGGGGGTTGAGGCTGTGGTGGAGAGGAGGACTCTGAACAACCTGTTATCCATCATAGATAACCCCGATCACCCTCTCCACCACACACTGGACAGAAAGCAGAGCTCCTTCTCCAGCAGACTGCTACAGTTCCGCTGTCGAAGGGACATATGCGGAAAGTCATTCCTGCCACAAGCCATCGCTCTGTGCAACATTTCTAACATATAAGATAAAGTCTCACCACATTCTGATGTTTACATATGGCTTATCATAAAGTCCGGTGTATTCAGAGTTTCACACTTATTAATAACCTTATATTTCTTATGCTGGGGTGGAAGAAGGAGAGGAAGAATGTGTGTTCATAAGGACAAAAGAGGAATGGCAAGAGTACAGGACTGAGACTAGGGATGTCGAAAGTACGAACTATGACAGGAAAAGGTAGAGAGTTGGTTGACATGATGCTGACAAAGAAGGTAGACATACTGTGTGTCTAGGAGACCAGTTGGAAATGTAGCAAAGTTAGAAGTTTAGGGGCAGGGTTCAAGTTGTTCTATTATTGTGTAGATAGGAAAAGAAATTGAGTAGGAGTTAACTTGAAGGAGGAATTTGCTAGGAATGTCCTGGAGGTAAAAAAGAGTGTCAGATAGAGTGATGAGTCTGAAGCTAGAAGTAGAAGGTGTGACGTTCAATGTTGTTAGTGGGTATGCTTCACAAGTAAGGATGTGAGCTGGAGGAGAAGGAGAAATTCTGGTTGGACTTTGATGAAGGGATGTAGAGCATATCTAAAGTGAGAGTTGTCATTGGTGCAGTCTTCAATGAACATGTTGGTGCAGGAAACAGAGGTGATGAGGAGGTGATGGGCAGGGTGGGTATCCAGGAGAGGAATGCAGAAGGACAGATGGTAGTTGACTTTGCAAAAAGGATGGAAATGGCTATACTGAAAACTTTCTTCCAGAAGAGGCAGGAACATGTAGGGTGACCTATAAGAGTGGTGGTAGGAGCACACAGGTAGACTACATCTTGTTTTGACAATGTAACCTGAAGGAGATCTGTGACTGCAAAGTAGTGGTAGGTGAGAGTGCAGCCAAACAGCATAGGATGGTGGTGTGTAGGATGACTCTGGTGGTGAGGAAGATGAAGAGGGAAAAGGCAGAGCAGAAGACAAAATGGTGGAAGCTAAAAAAGGAAGAGTGTTGCATGACTTTTAGGAAGGAGTTAAGACAGGCTCTGGGTGGCAAGGAGGTGCTTCCAGATGACTGGACAACTACAGCTAATGTGATCAGGGAGACAGGTAAGAGAGTACTTGGTGTGTCATCTGGAAGGAAAGTAGATAAGGAGACTTGGTGGTGGAATGAGGAGGTACAGGAGTGTATACAGAGAAAGAGGTTAGCTAAGAGGAAGTGGGACACTGAGAGGACTGAGGAGAGTAGACAGGAGTACAGGGAGATGCAGCGTAAGCTGAAGGTAGAGGTAGAAAAGGCCAAACAAGGGGCTAATGATGACTTGTATGCTAGGTTGGACAGTAAGGAGGGAGAGACTGATCTATACAGGTTGGCAAGACAGAGAGAAATAGATGGGAAGGACATGCAGCAGGTTAGGGTGATTAAGGATAAGGACGGAAGTCTATTGACAGGTGCCAGTAGTGTTATGGGAAAATGAAAAGAGTACTTTGAAGAGTTGATGAACGAGGAAAATGAGAGAGAACAAAGACTAAAAGAGGTGACTGATGTGGACCAGGAATTAGCAAAGATTAGTCAGGGTGAAGTGAGGAGGGCATTGAAGAGGATGAAGAGTGGAAAGGCAGTCGGTCCTGATGAAATACCTGTAGAGGTATGGAAGTGTCTAGGAGAGGTGGTAGTAGAATTTCTGACTGGGTTGTTCAACAGGATCTTAAATAGCGAGAAGATGCCTGAAGAATGGAGAAGTGTGCTGGTGCCCATTTTTAAGAACAATGGAGATGTGCAGAGTTGTGGCAACTACAGAGGAATAAAGCTGATGAGCCATACAATGAAGTTATGGGAAAGAGTAGTTGAAGCTAGACTAAGGGCAGAAGTGAGCATTTGTGAGCAGGACTATGGTTTTATGCCAAAAAAGAGTACTACAGATGCAGTATTTGCTTTGAGGATGTTGATAGAGAAGTACAGAGATGACCAGAAGGAGCTGCATTGTGTTTTTGTAGATCTGGAGAAAGTTTATGACAGGGTGTCCAGAGAGGAATTGTGGTATTGTATGAGGATGTCTGGAGTGGCAAAGAAGTATGCGAGAGCGGTGCAGGACATGTATGAGGACTGTAAGGCAGTGGTGAGGTGTGCTGTAGGTGCGACAGAGGGGTCCAAGGTGGAGGTGGAACTGCATCAGGAATCCGTTCTGAGCCCCTTTTTCTTTGCTATGGTGATGGACAGGCTGACAGACGAGGTTAGACAGGAATCTCCATGGACAATGTTGTTTGCAGATTACATTGTGATCTGTAGTGAGAGCAGGGAACAGGTGGAGGAGAAGCTAGAGAGGTGGAGGTTTTGTCCTGGAAAGGAGGGGAATGGAGGTTAGCCGCAATAAGACAGAGTACATGTGTGTGAATGACAGGGACCCAAGTGGAAGAGTGAGGTTACAGGGAGAAGAGATCAAGAAGGTGGAGGATTTTAAGTACTTAGGGTCAACAGTCCAGAGCAATGGAGAGGGTGGAAAAGAAGTGGAGAAGCACCAGGTACAGCAACAACATCTAAGTTCCATAAATGTTCCCTGTTGTTCGACAGTGGCAATGAGAATGTGTGTTTGTTACGGCCGACTGGTACACAGGCAGGATGGAACGGGTGGAGAAAAGTGTCAGTGTGATGTGTGATTGAAGATTTTCAGCTAAAATGAAAGGAAAGGTGTACAAAACTGTGGTGAGACCAGCGATGTTGTTTGCTCTAGAGACAGTGACACAGAGGAAAAGACAGGAGACAGACCTGGAGGTAGCAGAGATGAAGATGCTGAGGTTCTCTTTTGGAGTGACCAGGATGGATAGGATCAGGAATGAGTACATCAGAGGGACAGCACATGTTAGAGGTTTTGGAAATAAAGTCAGAGAGGCCAGACTGAGATGGTTTGGACATGTCCAGAGGACAGATAGTGAAAATGTTGGTAGAGGGATGCTGAGTTTTGAACTGTCAGGCAGGAGGCCTAGAGGAAGACAAAAGAGGAGGTTTACAAATGTAGTGAGGTAGTTGGTGTGAGAGAAGAGGATGCAGAAGACAGGGTTAGGTAGAGGCAACTGATTTTCTGTCGTGACCCCTGAAGGGAAAAGCCGAAAGGAGAAGTAGATTTCTTATGCTGGGGTATTATAATAATAATAATAATAATAATAATAATAATAATAATAATAATAATAATAATAGTAATAATGATAATAATAAAAAATATTATTATTATTATTATTATTATTATTATTATTGCTTGACCACCACTTGATTTTACTCTTAAACGTGTGTCAGCATAACAAATGAAGATTCTCATTCTGATTTCTCCATGCTTCAGGTACAGCAACAACATCTAAGTTCTATATATGTAACCTGTTGTTCGATAGTGGCAATGAGAATGTGTGTTTGTTATGGCCGATTTGTACACCGCAACAAATAACATGACAGTGTTCCGCCCCCGACCTGATGTTCTTTATCATGTTATGTGATAGGGCTTGATTGAGCTGTGCACATGCCCAAAAAAGTTATAAAAGGTTTGAATCAAACAAGGGAAAAAAGAAAAAGGGAAAGTTGACAAGGAGCTTGAGACAAGGCAGTCATGTTATATAAATAATGTAAATTATGTATTATAATTAGCATGAACACAGTCTCTTTCTACCAACTCATCACTAAATTATCCCCAGATTCCCTGAATATTAATTAAAGACAGAAATTTCTTAAACTTTGCAAAACATTAACACATTTACATTGATACCTACAGTACTAAATGTCAAATGAAATGTTTTCCTGTCTAGATTGGTCCTGGTTGTTTAGCGTTGTCACGTCTGTACTGTATGCTCTGCCACCATGGTGAGTCTACCCTCCCAACATGTCAAAGCAGTGTGAACACTTTGCTTCAGTTGATTTCACCATTAACATTACTTTGTACGAGGAAACAAAATCTTGATGGTTTAAATTCCATATTTAATACAATAAACATAAACTCTACCATATTTTCACCTGTAAACAGTTCCCACACTTCACTGATTTTGTACATGAAAAATTGTGTTAAAAAATAGCTCCTCCAATCCTTATGTTGAGACCAAAGAAAAAAGCTGCTGAATATCTGAATTTTTAGACCATATTGATTTTTTTTAAATATTACGTTAGTGGTTGGAGTAACAGCGGTTGGCTACACTATGAAATATAATAATAGTGTTTTCAGACTACATTCATACTGCATCATGTAAATTTCTACAGGTTAAAGTGTGAAGAAAATTATCAGACTCAGCACACAGACAGTAGACCAACCTGTGCATTGGACCCTCAGTGTTTCGCAGTTGGTTCCCACTGCTCCACTTTCTGAGAACCAATATCCGTTCAGTTTGTTTCTGCTTTTGTCCCATTGTGGTGTGCCTGTGCAGCCTTTCTTACTCTGACACACAAGTCTCAAAAGGCTCTGAACATTTGCTACAGAGCCGTGACATACAGGCAAGGGGGAGCTGACGAGATGGTGGAGGATCAGCTTAACATCTCCTTCACATTCACTTGTCCACACTACTGTGAGGAGGCCCAGTTCAAGTACCAAGCTGCGTGGAGGGGTGGCTTTGGCTGAAACGGATGTTGGAGTATTGGAACCGGTTCTGTTATTGTTGGTCTGCACATGAGCGTAAGTCTCTGACACATCCGGCCGAAATGTTGTTTCCACTGATTCTAGAAGACAAACATCAGTAGGTACAGAGAACACAGACATACGCAGCAGATAAAGCACCGCAGCTTAACAAACATTAAAGAATCAATTATGATTCATTAATGTTTATTAATGAATCATAATTCATTAATAATGCATAGCTGAATAGTTCTTCGCCATTCAAGTATGCACTAGAAGTATTGAAAATGCTTCATATATTCCTGGAGTTGGGCAGCATGGTGGCACATGGGTAGCACTGTAGCCTCATAGAAATAAAGTCCCCGTTTCGATTCCAGCAAGGGCATTTCAATGTGGGTTCTCTCCGGGTTTGTACACTGAAAATTTTGCGATATTTGTTTTATTTTATATAATTTCATATTTTTCTACATTAACTGGCATGTTAAAATGTCAAAACATCAAAATTTGGGAAATAAACATATTATTTATTCCACGTAAATGCAGATCTTTAGTTTTCACCCAAGTGATTTCTACCTGGGCTCTTTTGGGTGTAGAGGCTCTCACTGGTGCCTCAGAAAACAGCTGCAGTGAAAGGAAGGTCTGGTTAAGGTTGTAGTCAATGACAAAATATGATCCAGATCCAAACTATAGGCAGTCACCCTTATTTAGTTGTCGGCCAGCCAGTTAAGTGGATGTTATTTTTACAGCATTCAGACAAATTAGGAATTCAATCTCTTTTGTGAAGTTAGTATTTTGACCTGTCCTTATAGGCATAGCACCAGAGAAATTAACTAAAGGTCCCATCTCTAGCACAGAATTTAAGTCCCATAAGTCGATGACAAATCTGCTGCAAAGTATCCTTCCTTTAGTACTTTACGGTGACATACAAGCAGCATATTGATGTTTCCCTGTAGAACCTATGTAGGCCATGATGCCTCCGACAGTCTCAAGTGAAAAAATATTACCCGCCAATGAGACAAAAAGTTATTATGTTTGTAAAAAAAGCACACTCTAAAATTCAGGGTTTGAATCATGTACAGTAGTTGTAATAGAAGTGAAGACACCCCTGTCCTATTACTAGCATATACAGTACAAGTACAGTATATGTGAGAAATGTGAAACATATACAGCATATGTTTAAGCCTGATGTATGACCAAAAGCCACTATAAATGGAAGCCACACACAAGAGAATATTTTACTGTATATTTGGAGGAACCTAAAAGCATGGTATAGCTAGCAGACATCAGATGAGCTGGCGATAGCAGCCTGGTCATTCCCCATGATCTACCATCAAATAACAAGAGGGTATGCTGCTTATACTGTATGTTGACACATTTTAACCATCTGGAAAATATCATGGAGACTTTTTCACATGACAAAAATGTACATATTTCTTATTATCTAATTAGTGTTTTGTTTTTTTTTCATATTTACTTATCTATCAGGCACTGGGCGATTTTCTCACATACTGTCTTCAAGCATTGTCTTAGTGCTGGCCTTCTGCTGCTATTTTTCATACTTTAATATTGTATTATCTCTCAATTCAGTTCATGCTTGTATATATTTCACTGTTTCATTGGGCTCAGGATACATTGTCCTTCCTTTTGTAATTGACATATCACACAAAAATAATGTGCACTTACCAGTAGTCTTGAGTAAAAGAGTTGAGATGATCATAACAGTTCTGAGATCCATTGCAGCTGCAAAGAACAGTGAAAGGTGGAGGAAGACACACACAGCAAGGGAGCACAAATCAATTCAAGATACCAACAGCAGAAAAACTGATGAGAAAGGAAATGAGCAGATATGTAAAACTTCCAGTGAATCACTTCCACAGCCTGTTGCTGCTACTTGTGCAAAGGTGCAGATTTCCTCCCTTCAAAGAAAGCTGGGTGAAGAGCAGCAGACAAGGGAGGAGAAAACAACAAAATGATGCGAAGGAGGGAGAAAAGAAGAAGAGTGGGAGGTTGAGTGAAAGAAAAACTTTTTTTCTCGCCATTTTTGTAAATCCCCGAGTCTCTGCTGGGTAGGAAACTGGGGTAAAAGGGTATCTGTCCGGAGGAGTAGTAAGATATACTGTTAATGAACAAGTATATTTCTTTCATCACTTCAGGATCAGTGAGAGAAATCACTTTGGTAGTTCAGCTAAAAGCAGATCAGTCTACAAGAAGAGAAACAATGAAGAAACAAGCTGCATCCAGAAAGTCCTTGAATTACCACCATCCACTTTATGCATGCACTACCTACTCAAGCATGTGTTGGTTGTCAGCTATAGTATTTGTCTTTGTATTTTTTCACACAAGAACTGTGAGATGGTGCAAGAATATGTCTTCATTATCATTGTCTAATATCCGTTCGGTGTGTTTGCTGCTTATACTACATGTTCAAAAAACAAAGCACAAGAAATGACATTTAACCGTATATTCAAATCACTAGTAATCGGCAGAAGCAATTATACATTTATGATGATATGTGTCACAGTGTGAAATACCATAATTTTAAGAATGGTGTTTTGGGTCTTTATTCATCTGAATAGTTAAGTGAGATCTTTCATGTGTAACTGCTCAGCGTGACACATTTACCCCTTTTGCAGCAGACATAATTATACAGTACTGTATGATGAACTATGATGCGCAGGTTTTAGTAGTGTTTTCTTGTAATAACTTTGTAATGACTGGACCCTTTGGAGGCTGCTTAGGATTAGAATAAGCCCTATCACACTTTTTTTTTTTTACATTCTGACATCACAAGTAGTAGTAGTGTAATTTAATTGGATATTACTGAAAGAATGCCCTTCATACACAAACTTTAAAAAGGAAACCAACAGGGAAATTAATATTTTATAACAAATTACAGAAAGTAATGCAGAAATTAGGGTACTTTTATTGAAGATCACAATATTCTAATTAATTTGTATCTATTAGGTGCCCCGCAACCCGCCACAGCAATGAAGCGGTTGAAAAATGAATGAATGAATGAATGAATGAATGTCTATTAGTGAAGCACTAAAACAAAAGTAAAATATAACTGACAAGTAAAATACTAAATCTATACGGTCAGCCCGTCAAAGATAATCAACCACCAAATTTAAATGTTTCATCAGTTCTGATAGCAGGAGACATATTTGATAACTGGTCTGTTCCCCCCCCCTTCCATTTCATTCATTCTATTCTGACAAAGTTCAACTATCTGCCTCATACTCACCTCGAGTTTAATCACACAGCCTCATCAACCGCATCACTTGTTTTATCTCATCCTCCACCTCTATATGACGGAGCCAAAATAACTCACTCTTATCTCCTCCTCCTCTTCCGCTTCCTTCCTTAGTCTGCATCATGATATGGAAACTCCATCTGTTCAACATGGGCACATGTTCAGACAAAGGATTGTGATCTGTTGATCAGCAGCAGCTGTGACTCCTGGGGATTACATAATCACAATTTAAAAAATATAACATAGTGTATATAATCAATCAGCTTTTTGAACTTGGACCATGATAATAAGGCAGACTCTTAAATCCACGATGCACTCATATTAAACAAAGTGATACATACCTTTTAGCTGTGAACCAATTTTATCAACAATAAATCTAAAAAAAATTGTTTATAACAAATAATATAATTATTCCGTTGTTACTTTTTAATCAAAAACTTACTTGATAGGAAAATGATTATGATGCTGATATTTACTATAAGTTTACGTAGGTCACTCACATCACATTATAAAATCACATTTACACTCATCACATGTATCAAATAGAATGATATTTTTCTTGTTTTTGCAGAACCATACACTGGTCATGAGTCAGGAAATATCAATATATCAATATATATCAATATATTCATGGAGGCAAAGAGGTGAAAATTAGATCATAACCTTGAAAAACTAGGTCAAGGTCACATTTCCACTTTTATACCTTTTTAGGTACACATCTCTGAAACCTGATGAGATATAATCACAAAACAAAAAGGCACAAAAATGTGTAGGTCAGGGTAAAATTTTGAATTCAGGGGTGTTGCGGGGTGTTGCAGTTTGTGACTGCCTTGTTCATTTTTAGACACTCTGACCTTTTATGCTCTTGCGGGCCACATAAAATGATGTTTCGGGCTACATTTAGCCCCGGGCCTTGACACATGTGTTTTAACAGGTGAAAATAAACAAGTGAGATTGAAAAGATTTTGGCTTTATTTAGTTGCATAATAAGTCTGCACAATAGTTGTTAAATCATCATATACGTATAGATATGGTGTGAAGAAAGCCAAAAGTTCTCTTTTACTACTTCAGGTTTGAGGGTTTAAGGTTTTGGATTGACTAAGAGCACTGTAGTTGTACAATAGCAAAATTGATCCTCAATTAGAACCAATGCAGTCAGAGACTGCAACATCCCGCAACACCCCTGAATTCAAAATTTTACCCTGAACTGCTCGTATAGGTCAAAGATCAAAGCTTGTGGTCTGACCCACTGTCATTGATCAAAGCACTAGGTTTGATCTATGGTCTTACTCACACTGGCCTTCTCCTTTGTCTTTCTATCTTTCCCAGTTCCTGAGTGTACGAAAGTTAAACAACCACGCCCGAGTAATGTGTTTCATCTTTCTATCTGCAACGGTTGCGAAGATACTTGGTGGATTAACAGATGTACAGACAGACGAACAAACACACAAACGCTTACAATTAACAATTATTAACATTAACTAACATTAACTAATTAACAATTATTAGGAGAGATGTAACAATACAACTCTCCTCATAATTCTGCACACAGTGTAGACATAATTCATGAAGTTATAGAATGAATATTGCAATCGCCTCAAATGGTAAAGAATTATCAGAAGGCGAAAAAAAGATATCAAATGGATGTCCCTTGGACCATATGTACTTGGTTAAAATGTTAATCAATATCTGTTCAAAGGGTCTTAAGTTATCCTGACGTTACTACCCAGCTAGAGAAATGGAGAAATAGCATACAGTAAATCCACCAAGATTTAAAAGGGGGAACATAAAACATTTATTCAAATTCTCACTATAAGTACAAGGGTTTAACTAAGATTTCATTTAACAAACGAAGGAAGGACAATGGGCGCTGTACAAAAATGAACAAAAATTCAATAACCAAAGGACTCTCTATAAGATATAAAGATTAAACTAAAGATCGAGGCCAAATGGGCGTGGTTCAACGATAACAAAGGGTGCAACAAACAGAGGTCTCACAAACTTCCAAGACTTCACTAACTAAAATATTCAAATAGAACACAAAACTGTACCAGTTATTAACAAAGGGGTAGACACCAATTCAAAAGACACAAGGTCACAGATTGACATGCACGATGGCGTGCTGCCACAGTCAGACAGTCGCCCTGACTTACTGACCGGCTCGCAAAGCTTTTATAGTCCAGTGGCAGGTGACGAGGCAGGGCTTAGGTCTGTCAGGAAGATGGGACACCAATCAGGAGATGGACATGGTGGAGTGGCGTGGCCAGGAGTCTCGAGGACACAGCACCTGGCACTGATGAAGAAAGGCGGAGCATCTGGGAGCAGTGCAGTGCCAGCAGCTCAGAGGCAGGGTCGCAGAGGGATACACAATATAAACAAAAGTCATGAGCCGTGGCCGTAACACCTGACAACAAACTCATGCTGGTAAAAACAATCTTTTTACTGAAAGTAACAATGAGTCAATATTTCTGAAATTTTATGCAATGTTGTAAAGAATTGTAGAATTATAAAGTCTGTGATGCATCCTTAGAACATTCAGCAGGTTGAACTGTATTAAAACTTCAAATGATCCTCCTCTTTTGAACTCAATTCAAAATTCAGTGGTTTCTTCATCACTGCCTCTGACTTAACTGAAGCAACACCATTTTATTGACAGCTGCTGCATTAGCTCATGATCTTATTTTGATTGTCATTTTGATGTGAAAATGTTTCACAGACTACCTTGTGAATGTTAATAATTAAATGCTGCAAGGATTAAAATAACATTTAGAAGTCATAACTGCCAAGGTTCCTGAATGCATGCTGTATGTGATTCTCCAAGCTAAACCACTTCTTCTTTTGAAAATGAAAACGCAGTGTTTCAATTAGATCAAGTTTGGTTTATTCACAACCCCCCCCCCAAAAAAAGACAAGAAACAAAAGAAAGGTCTTTCACAATCCATCATCATTATCATTTGATTCATCCCCATCAGAACAGATAAATCCATCCATGTCATTTCCCCCTGGATATTAATGCTAGACTATATTGGAGCAGCTCCCTTGTGCTTCTTCTAAAACACTGTAATACTATTATTACTGTCATTCTTAGTCCTCCGTACATACTAGACTTATACATGTCTTAAAGTTGTATATGTAAAGCTTGTCATGCTCAGACTGTTACAGTAACTTTATCTTAAAACACACAATTCTGTGTGAGCATGTGTTGAGGGGGAAAAAAGACAGGTGACATACAGGTAAACACAATGATGTCAGTATCATACTGTAAGTATGTAGCGCTGCAACAGGGAATCAACAGGTCTTTTTTTGTATATGCACTATTTTTTTTAAAATACTTGACCAATGCATGATTAGACACCTTCTCAAAGATAAATACCACAGGACAGATTGAAAAAAGTTCACACCTGATGGGACATTGTCATTCTGTAAGCTTTTGCCATCATGTTACAATGAGTTCAGGTTGGGCATTTAGCATCTCATGCATGATTAGTTGGACATGACACATTCATAAATATGCTCAGTTATGTATTGTCACTGAACAAGGTCCCCTTCATAACAGGTTTATAAATTCTAACTGATGGCTAATTGATAGCAACTCATATTTAAGTTAGGGTTGTCAGATTGTTCAAAATCTCAATGGCTTTTGTTTTTCCTTGTATTTATTTAAAAAGTAGATGTCCTTGGTTGATTTCACCTGAAAGCACCAGGTATGCAAACACTATATAACAAGGGGTAACACGCTTTTAATCAATGGCCCATGAGGTCAGAGAGTATCCAAGTCATGACAAATTAAAGTTAAGATGACACTGGAAGTGTGATTGTGCTAAATGAGAGACACTAGCAGTACAGCTTCACTTAGATGTAACTCCAGCATTGACAGATGAAGATTTGAAGATTTCACTTCTCACCCCCTACAAAATCTACGGTTATTACAAATCTTGAACCTCTGCCTCTCCCTAGACATACTCTATCATTGATCATTGGTTAAAACATTTTAGATTTTGATTTCAGGTTTGTTGCCTGATTTAGGTGATCATTACTTTGAAAATGGCTTTTACAAACCACTAGTGACTTTTTACAGCCTGGCAACCCAGAAATGTTTACTCATCATTATGACTGACAAGGCTTCATAGACACATGTGAGATAGTACATTTTGCGTCAGCCATTCATAAACCCTTAGTTAAATTTTACTAGCATTTATAAAGGGAGCCTGATTAGACCTTTTTCAAAATATAACCTTCTCGAGATAAAAGCTGTTTTGTTAGTGGCCTGCAGATGCTCCAAATCAACTTGCATGTGATTGAGGTCGTACAGACAGTCGTGGTCATTCTATAAGGTCAAAATACATTATAATTCCATTATTGGTATAAGAAAAACTCTTTTTTTCTGGTTGATTTAATGAAGAAGCAATGTCCACATTGGCTCTTCCAGTTATACAATACTTTGCCTGTTGCAATGTTGCTATTTACATTTATTTTGCGCTTGACGTAAGTTTTAAAAAATGAAAGATTTCATCAACTTGGTTGATCACATGGCTGGATGAGCTTTGGAAATGTTGTTATTCTATTACAACAAAGCAGTTTCAGTAGCACCGTCTTCTTAATGTTAGTGACTGTGGGCTGTGGTATAACAGCACCCAACACCTACAAATACAACTCTTTTAGCATTCAAGGTACTCATTTAAGTCTGAAGAACATTTTTCTAATTGAACATCATCCAATTGGGAACACTTGGTGTAGAGGTAATAATTGAAAACACACCAAAGGGCCAGATGCATAAAATTGTTTTTTTAGTACTATGTTTAGGCACGAAGACTGAATTATGCATAGCTACACAGCGTTCTCGCCAGATTTATACATGTACTCCAAGAAACACTCTACATCATTCACACATATCAACGATTAAGGCCTGTTTTTACCACTTGTTAGTGCAGTGAAGTAGTGTCATTTGTGTCGCATCTGTGTGGTCCTCCAACAACAGTCAGCACACGGTTTTGGAAACTTATAAACGTGTGCAATTAATTAATCGGATGTATTTATATACTGTTAACACAGTTCTGCGCAATATCCCATCTGATAATTAAACATTAGGATGCTTAATGCCTTATTTGTAGAGCTCACAATGAAAGTCATTTTGAAAATTCATGACTGATGAATAGGGAAATAACCAGTCACATGTAAAAAAAAAAAAAAAAAAAAAAAAAAGAAATCTGTCACAAAGTACAGTATTTTCAAAATTAATTATTAGCTTTAAAGATTAGATTTCCTTTTGATTAGCATTTTAGACTCACTGTCTTAGCATATCAACCTTTTCTTCACATAAACTGAAGTATTTCACCGACAGCTATGTATAACTGCTCTGACGACTTATGTTACTTATGTTAGAGATATAGTGCATGCATGCTTTTCGTGTATTTCTGAATACTGGCAAGGTTCTGGAAATACAATGCACATCACAATACTGAGGGCATGACCCCACATGTTGTGACATACAGTATGAACATAATCTAAGCAGGGCATTACATTATGAATTTTTTAATCTAAATTTTGAAAACACTCATTTTATAAAAGCTTCCATATGTGTGAAATCTGAATATAGGTACTTTTTCTTCAAAACATTAGGATCTAAATTTGTTATATTAACTCCTGTAAAAAAAAGTTTTCATCAAAACATTTTGCATTTAATTATTTAAAAATTAACATAGCATTCCAGAAAATCAGTAGTTTCACATGTACCCAATATTCAAAACTATTACTACATTCTTAACCACCCCCACCCCACCCACCCCCCTTTTTTTTGTGTACTCGTCTTTTATACATCTGGCCCAAGATCTTCATTTCATTGAGTTGCAAATTCTCATTGGTCAGGGCTGACTGTAATATATGCTGTAAAATCTACATATGGCATTCCAGCTAACAATATGGAGAAAATACACATAGGTAGATCAATCATTATTTTATAAAGTTTTAATAATGCCAACCAGTGAAAGTAAGAAGCTGAATTTCAAGCGATAAATAATAATTAAAGAAAAACAATTGAGCAGAACGGCTGCTGGTCTACCCTGCTGCCAATCCTGGCAAATTTTAAATTGTGACATGCCATCAATTATAACACGATTGAAGAGTCCAAGAGGCATAAGTACTTTCTATCATAAAATAAGAAAGTTAATTCCTGTTAGACTCCATGGATAACAATTTTTAACATGCAGCGTCACAGAAGATGTAAATGTGTTGCAGCTCTGTAATATAATGTATATGATAATAGCACACTGCCCTCAAACTGCCCTCCCATTATACACTACTAGTCAACTACATCCTCTCTCTACATTTACATGCTTCATGTCTGGATTAAAGAACTGAATCTGAATACTCAATCTGAGCTCCTTCATTTTGTTTTTGAAGAGTGTTAATAGCAAAGCAACATTTAAGAGGTTGGGACCATTTAGGATTTAATTGAAGAATCAGTTCACCCAGCTGATGAAGGAAACATTGTCTTGATATGCTGAATTTACAACATATGTATGAGGCAATATTGGCACTTTAAGGACAAAAATCCTGAAAGCCCTGGATGAATCCTTCCAATCTATTTTCTTTATTGTATAGCTGCATTTTGGGTATACTCCAGAGCTAACGCTAATAACTTGCTCTGAGAAAACATGTACAAGATTAACAGCCTGATGAAAAGTTACACAGTGAGAAAAAAATTGGAGTCATATTTCAATCAGGTGGTTTTTCCAAATTTAAAGAGGTGATTATTACTTTTAAATGGTACAAAAAATAACCTTCATTGCAATTTCAATACTATCCCAAATGATTCAATTATTAAAGAGCTATAATCCATTACAGTCCATTATATTCCACTGTTCAGACCATATGTATTCTCAATGACAATTCATTGTAATTATACTATTTTTCTCTGTAATCATTGTCAAGCATCAGTTCATGTGAAATGAGATGAAGATGAGGAAGATAAGGGTAGGAATGAAGACGAGATGAGGACAGGGGAGTGTTGCTGCAGATGATACATGTTGGACATGATACATGAACAACAGAGACTCCAGCAGTTATCATTGTCTCAAGTCATGTTTTAGTGTTGCTACAGGACTACAGTGCTCCTAACTCACCCCAAATAACACAATCAAACTAAGCATAGTTTACTGCTTAGACTTTTAACTCACGTCAGACTTTTCCTTTACTTACTCTGATCACAAAACCATAAGGGATGCAGAAGACAATTAAATGGAGGCAATTGATTCGCTGTTGCGACCCCTGAAGTGAAAAGCCGAAAGGAAAAAAAGAAGATCGGCCTGGTTCTTCACTGTTGTCATGTTATGTTGATCACATGAGAATCAGATGTCGTTTGAAATGACAGAAATATTAATCAACACTTTGTCAAAACCTTGTCAAAGCCTGTTGTCCCAGGACCATGTCAATTGATTGTGACATTTATATTAACTGTTGGAACGCTCCGGTCCTCTCCTGAAAATCATTTATTGACCATAAGTCAAAATACCTGGGGGATGCAAGCCAGTGCAGAAAGAATAGAAAAGCAATAGCTCACAGTCACTGGTCCCAAATGCAAATGATCAAACTTCAATTAAACACTCACGTCAAGCTTTTTATTGTTTGATCGTACCTTTTCTGTGATGGACTGCAGACACTGCACCTAACTTACTTTTTCATTGATAAAGGGAAATGCAAAGCCCGGGAAAAATGACACATTTCTTTGGTAAAATAAACTGAAGCATGATAGTTTCTGACCGCACCAGCAAATGTTATCACAATTCTGTTCATAATTCTGGAGAAGCTGACAGACCAGGTTGGTATGGCTGAGAAAGCCTGTTAACTGAACAGTCATCCTAGTTAGTTAGTTTTTACATCCCGCTTCAAAGCGGTGACGTATTGTAATTGTCAACTTTCATGTGTTTGTCCGCTCATTCGTTCATCCACCGAATATCTTTGCAACCGTTGCAGATAGAAAGATGAAACAAAAAGCACATTACTCAGGCGGCAAAGGGGACGAAAATGAGATGATGACCTTGAGATAACTAGGTCAAATTTCAACTTTTGTACTCAGGAAGACAAGGAGAGAGCCTGTGAGTGAGACCATAGATCAAAGCTACCTCTTTGATCGATGAAAGTAGGTCAGAGAACTAGCTTTGATCTTTGACCTATGCAAGTAGGTCAGGGTAAAATTTTGAATTCAGGGGTGTCACGGGATGTTGCAGTCTGTGATTGCCTTAGTTCTACTTTTAAACTGTGTTCACAGATAACAATGTGACCCAGCAGATTGTGGTCCTAGCGGAAACTGATACATTGGTACAGATTTTACTTTTAATATATTTGTTATAAGGGAGAGTGCATTTGTAACTTTATAACCTGTTTGCCAAATATGTAGCAACACGTGATATGGACAGATGGATGCAGGGAGCAATACAGAGAGAAAAGACAGTGACTGTATGAAGACATAAGTGTTTCGACACTAACACAACGCAACAACCTGAGACTAGTGTGGGGGAGTTGGTGGGTTGGAGGGAGCTAAAAGTAAAGAGAGAAAGCCTGGGAGATCAAAAACTGATCATTTCAGACAGAGAGAAATAGTGCAACAAAGTTAAGTAAAGCAAGACACCTCTTGAATTTGGGTGAAATTAAGTAGTAGGGTAGGAAATGTATAAAGGGTGAGAAGGTGTGGTGTGCAGGGAGAAAGAGAAGAAAAGGGTGAGACAAAAAAAAAAATTAAAAGGATTCAGACAGCGGAGCAGTAGTGCTTTCAGGAGTATGGTTGGGGAACTCCATATCCTGGTCTGCAGATTGGTCTCCCCGTTGGTGACTGAGAATTAGAATAGCTGGGGCCAGCAGGGTAGCTGTACCCACCGTAGCTGTAGGAGGCTGGGTACGGTGCCGGCCCACTCTGGGGATGACTTGGGGTGTACTGACCAAATGCTGAGCCTGGATGTGGTGCAGGGAAGGAGGGCTGTACTGGGTAAGGACAGGAAGCTGAAGCCGAAGGCCCAAAAGCAGGCCTGGGGCCATGATAGCTTCCTGCTGGGGTGAAAGCTGTGCCAGAAACTGGATATGGAGGGAATTGCGATGGGGGTTTGGTGGAACCAGAGGCTGCAGCTGCTACAGGGGTAGGGTTTGGGGGGGTGGCAGGGTACGGGCTGTAAGGAAGGCCAGCGGAGCTCGCTGCAGATGAGGAGGCTGACTGTGGGGCATTTTGGTAGCTAGAGGACTGAGCTGTGGAGTTTGGCTGCTGTGGATTTGTCGTAGTTGCTGTCGTTGTGTGTTGATTCCATGGTGAGAGTGTGGCAGTGGGGTCCTGGCTGGCACCTGCTGATGACGTCATGATAGCGGGATTGCCCTCACTTCTCTGTCGCAGAATTTCCTGGAGTTTCTCTATCCGCACCCGTCTCTTGTGAGCAAGGGAACGCAGGGAGAGGAAATGATCCAGGAAGGAGTCCAATGTCACAGAACCCTCCAAAAATTCATCAGCTATAGCCTGCAAACAGACACACAGCGAGTGACAGTGGTGTGTTCTACTGCACTTCTTCATGTATTACATTCCCCATAACCTCAACACAAAAACTCAGAAGATGGAACTGTGATTGGCTGCTAGTCATAATGATTGGGACCTTCTGCTGCAGTCTGAGTTTCAGAAATTGAACTGCAGTACAACAGGAAAAAAAAATGTAATGCAAAATTATGTGAAAACTAGAGGGGTTTAATGTCATAAAAACTGAAATTGACTCAAGATTTCTGAGGGTCAGGGGTGAGAAAATAATTTTTAACTGAGTTTATAATAAGAGTTATAAACACAGTAAAGATTTTAAATTATTGCATTTTGTGATACAAATCTGCTGAAAGTCTGAAAAAAAAAACCTCATTAGAGACAAGCCAATTTGTCTTGAAATTTGAAGATTGAGTAAACAAATAAACCAGCCCTGGTAGGGACAAAACTCAACAGGTCGCTGCTGTCTTGCTGATCCCCCTGAATCTTCTTAATACAGAAATCCAAAAGATCACCACAGTTTTGATTCAATGTCTAAGATCTTGTTTTTGTAGCTTTAACCTGAACACATCATATTTCATTGTAGTTTACCAACAGAAGTGGACAAAAGAGCATATTTTTTGTCTTTGACTGTATTCACCCCTGCCCTGACAATATGACACAATTACATTGCATGGAGTCTGGCTGCTTGAGAATTCAAGAGTTTAAAATAATATTACATCGTGATAACAATTCTGAAAACAACCATATTAATATCTGGCATACTTTTGGGGTTTTACAATAATTTAATCAATAGGTAATATGTGTGTGTCTGTGTGTGTGCCTGTGTGTGTGCTTCTGACCTCAGAATCTGCCTCTGTTTTGCTGCCCTGTGCCTGCAGTCGAGAAAGCAAGGCCTCTGGAGACACCTGACCCACCATCCCATCTGAGCCGCACATCAGGAGTGGTGAAGTGACACAGAGATAGCACAGGAGACATAAAGACAATAAGTAAGATGGGGAAAAAAAAAACAACACTCCAGCAGAGAACAGTAAAAACTACCGTAGTTCTGTCAAAGCATTTCAAAGTGTCGGGCTGTCAAGCATTTTATCTCACAATTAACTGTCCTACAAAACATTTTATTTCTGTCTTTCTTTATTTTTTCCAACTATTACAGTATGGGACCCTCAGTTTTATAACACATACACTATCTACCAAGTAAAGATGAGCAGTTTACTGGCACTGTTGCATTTAAGTCTGTAATGTGAAAGCTTCAGCAAGTCACCTGGACAGTTTTGCAGCTGCAGGTGTTTGTCAAAGATTAACACATGCTTTTAAGGTATGATGTTCATTAACAAGTGGCATGAAAGACTCATTTAATTTGCTAATAATAGCAGAAGGTATACAACTAATTCATGAAGTCATTAACAACGACAATTCTAACACCAAAAGGTGAAAAACAACAGGGAAATAGTGACAACATACACTAGTACCTTGAGATATGAGCTGCTCAACATACAAAATTTTTAAAAACGCGAGCCGTCACTCTGTCCATATTTTTGATCGACATACAAGTGTAAGTCCAAGATACGAGCCGTGATCGGGTCTACTGGTTGGTGGATAGATACAACATTGGCTGAGACCGAATCTCGTTCTTATTTGTGGAGCTCGTGTGAGTTTGTGACTTTTGCTTCTCTTTTCATACTTGATCATTGTTTACAGAACTTATATACAGGTAGTCCTCCACCTACCAACACAACTGTTTCCAAGACTGTTTGTTGGCTGAATCGTTTGTAAGTCAGTATTTATAAAACTTCAATCTATAATCGCCACTTGAGGTCATTTAAATGGTATTACTTTTTTTACAAAGCTGGAGCGATGAAATTAGTTATTTCAAATGAGGAAAATTTGCTTAGTTAGAAGTTGTTTGACTTACGAGCTCTGTCACGGAGCAAATTGAACTCGTATATCAAGGTGCTACTGTATGACTTTCTCTTCTATGACTCAGATGAATGGAAGCCATTCTGGCAACTGTTAAAAACCACTACAGTCACCTCAATCAGGAAATAAAATAATTATAATGATGGGACTCAAAAGACTCTGCTGCAGTATAAAACACAAACATCAGAAAGATTCCAAACACTAAACTAGTAAAAATGTCCTCATTATCAAGAATGCTTTATCTTCCTAGAAAGAATCAACATCTCACTAATATTTGTAGTAGTATAAGTGATTATACATTTTATTCCAACTTGCTCCACAGGATGGTGACGAGTGTGACGGTATGGTTTTAGGTTAAAGGACAGATAAGAATGTGACTGAACTCTCCAATCCTGTTTCAGCCAACATTTTAAACACAAAGTGGGCATTTTTTTCTTGTGGTTTGATGACTGTGACAAAGTAATCCCAGCATTAATGTGTTTTAAGGTCTCCATCCCTCCTTATTTACTATTTTTTCAGCCACTCTCTGTGTTTCCCTCCCTTCCTCCTACCTCTTTGGGAGCAGTGTTGTTCGTAGGTTTCTCTGACACCCTCTAGCTGAGAATATCTCTCCACTAGCACCTCCTTCTGGGACTCCAGACGAGGCCTCATGTCCAGGTTTTGCTCAGCCAGGCTGCGATTTGATGCGAGTGCCATCTCTCTCTCTAGCTGAATGTTCTGGATCTGAAGAGAGAAGATACAGATTGAGATTTTTTGAAATTTATGGATGTTAACGTTAAATTCTGTGGCTTGTCCTTAAAGATGCTAGCACCATCAAAGCCCATAACTATACAGTGCCAAAAGCTGGCATTAGTCCAGATTCAGCACCTTGGTTATTTTTTTCCTAGATATATCAATATAATCCCAAGACCAACACTAATGTAATGACATTAATACTCGAGAAAAGACAGTTGTGTACATGCATGAATGTTGGTTCAGATGAGCCTTGAACATTTGTGTCAGTGCTCAGGGTAGGAGTAGCTCTTCTCTCCTCAGCAGCAGAGGAGCAATTATCACCCTTGAATCTGGCATCAGGTTCAGGCTGGGTGGTGGCAGGTCAGCTTATCAGAAAAATCTTGGACAGATTTATGCTTGGTGGCTGACATTTGCAAATCTTTGATTTTGTAAATGTGTTTATTGCATGGAATGTAATGACTTTCTCCTGAACTGGGGTTACTATCGGTCTACCTGTCTAATCTATTTTGCTGTGTGTGTGTGTGTGTGTGTGTGTGTGTGTGTGTGTGTGTGTGTGTGTGTGTGTGTGTGTGTGTGTGTGTGTGTGTGTGTGTGTGTGTGTGTGTGTGTGTGTGTGTGTGTGTGCGTGTGCGTGTGCGTGTGTGTGTCTGTGTGCAAAACCAGACCAGAGCACAGGAGTCAAGAAAGTGACAAGAAGATGGTAATGGTCCACTGAAATTCCACTAATTAAAAAAACACTGTTTATCTTTTCAAAAGGTCGGCGATCACGTTGGGGTTGACAACCACCTCTCCTCCACCTCAAAAGGAACGGTAGAGAAACATTATATGTAAATCTTCTTTTCCTTTCAACTTTTCCCTTCAGGGGTCGCCACAGAGAATCAGTTGCCTCCATCTAATCCTGTCTTCTGCATCCTCTTCTCTCACACCGACTACCATCATGTCCTCTTTCACTACATCCATAAACCTCCTCTTTGGTCTTCCTCTAGGCCTCCTGCCTGGCAGTTCAAAACTCAGCATCCTTCTACCAATATATTCCCTATCTCTCCTCTGGACATGTCCAAACCATCTCAGTCTGGCCTCTCCCTCCTCCTATTCTTCCTGGTCACTCCAGAGAGAACCTCAACATATTCATCTCCGCTACCTCCAGCTCTGTCTCCTGTCTTTTTCTCATTGCTGGTCTCACCAGTTTTGCACACCTTTCCTTTCATTTTAGCTGAAACTCTTCCAGCACACATCACACTTGACACTTTTCTCCACCCGTTCCATCCTGCCTGTACACACTTAGAATAATATAATATTTACATACCGGTATATGTAAATATAAGAAGAAAAATTGTCACCTGGTCTGACAAACTCACATTTCAGAAATGTTTTGGAAATACTGGATGTCATCTCCTCCAGGACAAAGAGGTAAAAACCATCCAGGTTGTTACCAGCACAAATGTCTAAAGTAGTATATTTGACCCTGTGTCATGCGATAGTCTCCATCTTCCATCACATGCTTTCACTCTTGGGCACAGCAGTCTTGAGGAGGGGCTTTTGTGGCCTTGGATTCTCCTGTGGTTTTTTAAAGTTCTATATTCCACTGTTTGCAATTTCACATAATGCCTTCAAGTCCCACCATCAAAGTTCCTTGCCTAAAACATCGTCAGATCCAACATTATACGATATGTGTGCAAAGCCTACTATAATGTATTGTTGGCCCCAAATTTGAATTGTTCTAAATATTTTGTGATAGGTGCAGTGAGCAAAAGCGAGATGATCTTTTATCTCATGTCTAATGTGTCAGTAGTCAGGTATCTTTATTGGAATATAATGAAAAGGTGTTTTTCACATATGGGACCTTTAGAGGAAAAGATAAACGGTAAATGTTAATCAAAAAAATTGCGAAAACTTTTATATTAATAGTATCAACTTTAGAATGACAATATATTTATTGATAAAGTTTGTAAGTATGAACATTTAGTATCTTGTCTTTATAGTGTATTCCTTCCACTTATGTTATAAAGCATTTTTTATATTCTTTTTTACTGACATTTTACACATTTTACTAATTTTCATGAAAAAGTAATTGTAATACTAGTGAGGGCTGTCACTTTATTTTCATTATAGATAAAAGTAATGCTTATTGTCAAAATTCAATACAGTAATTAATATTTTAGTTGACAAAACACCCCCAAAGTGATTTTCCAGTTGCTTCTATTTCCATCTAACTTTCAAAACCTCAAAACCTCTTCTAAGAAGTAATTTGTGTAGCGTAACTACCTTGCAAAATAGTTACAAAAGTAATATATTTGTATAAACCTTGACACGTCAGGTAAACTGATAATACTATAACAGGTTTACACT
Organism: Antennarius striatus; assembly: GCF_040054535.1. Lineage (NCBI taxonomy): Eukaryota > Metazoa > Chordata > Actinopteri > Lophiiformes > Antennariidae > Antennarius > Antennarius striatus. Next base: position 14,370,933 of record NC_090783.1, on the reverse strand, counting down.
GGTGCTTTGTGCTGAAATGGAACAAAACCACTTTGACACTGTTACTGCAGTCACATCAGGAAGCATCTGTACAACCCCAAGATACATCTGGTCACTCAACAAAGGCAGTAAGTATCTGATAGCTAAATTTATCCTAATGATTTCATTTACACATGGCAGAATAGTAAGTTACAGAGGAGTAACAATGCTCAGGTGCTCATTTAGATCGTGGTACACAGAGAGGATGGTGAGAAAATTGGCAAGTAAGAATATATGGGGTTCTGAAAACTAGCTTTGCCAATGAGGCCTGAAAGTCCTAATGGAAGATTACATACTTCCTTGACCATACATCACAAATTTTGTGTTGTCTTCCGAGCAAAAAAAAAATCCAAATTGCAGAAGGGACACAGTTGTATTATATTGTTACATCAAAATACATTTAATTTGCTCAGTGACACACTCAAGTCTTGTATTATAATAAAATATTATCTGTCTCAGTAGTTATACATTAGGATGAATAGACCGTGTTAATGAATTGGGCAAACTGCATATTGAAAACTGCATTTAATGCACAGCGCTGTCCACAGCACCAAGTGGACAATGCTGGCTGTGCGAGACTTGTTCACAAAGTTGTTTTCTTAGTTCAAAGTAAATTTAGTGAAAGTCAATGAACTACTGTTTACATTCTGCTGATGGTGACAAATTTTTAACTTTTAACATGCGCCTCAGGTTCATTGGCCATTCCAAATTGACCGTAGTGTTTGAATGTGTGTGTGAATGTTTGTCTGTCTCTGTGTGGCTCCGCGGTGCACTGGGGTCACGCCAGGAGTTTCCCCCGCCTCACGCCCTCAGTCAGCTAAGATAGGCTCCAGCTCCTGCCACAGCGTATGAAGCGGTAGATGATGAATGAATTATCATGAACTGCCAATTTATTGGACTGTAATACTAAGCTTCAAAGTCAAACAAATTGGGTTGTGCTTTGTTTTGTATTAGTTTGCTTGCTTTGGGGGATAATAATGTTTTATTTTAAAGCAAATCCTATTTTCCCACAAAACCCTGAGTGCCCAGCCAAGTAAAGCACTCTTTCAAGCTAGAAGATGAAGCGTGATTTATACCTCGTCAGACTCCAGAGCCATAGACTCCACCCTCTCAGGGTTGTCCAGGAGCTCCTGGAGCTCTGATTGGCTCAGATCCTGGAGCTTCTCCATTTGATTTGCCAGGATGTCTGTCAGTCAAAGTGAAACCAGGAAAAGAGAAGAGAGTTCAGACAATGTTTGGAAACCGAAAGATGACAGTCAAGGGCCTAAATTCTAAACCGTAATATGAATAACGTCTGCTTGTTCTTTTATAAATCACTGACATGTTGAGCCATTGTTTACAACTCGAGATACAACAAATCATGGTGTCTAAATGCACTATCTTAATTGGGCAATCAAAATAAACATTACATATAATAAATGTGGTCAGGTCCAGCGAAGATAATTCAGAGTAACATATTCAGAATGCATTAACTTGAACAAAACCTGTTCAAAGCTAAGCTAACGTTTTAAAGCCATATCACTGAGGTAAGTGACTGTAGGCCACAAACAGAACAGACTGTTCAGACGAACAATAGTTACAGTGCACTAAGAAAAAAGTTGTGAATAAATGTGTACTTACACGGTGCTAGCAAACCAGTTTTAGCCTGACAGTCACCAGCGGTGACATCCAACACCACCGACCTGTTTCCGCTGACAGGTGACGTGACACGTCCTCGGGATCTCCGACCTGCCCTGGCGGAATTCCGTCAAACAAACAATCGTAGATTGGTTTTTGACGCGATCTGCTTGGCAAGCTAACAAACTCCTCGACAGACCTATTAATTCACCTGATGGTTCTGCGTTCAGTGACCTGATGACAACAGTCAGTATGATCGCAATGTCAGGCACTTAGCTGCCGTCAACTTCGAGGGAAGCCCAGTGACTTGACGATCAAAATGGAGCCTTGAATGAATTGCCTGGGTCCTGCCGATCAATACTAACAGTCTTTGGATTCCGATACTTATTGCTGTAATAAATGGATGAGCAAAGCGAATGATACACGTTAGAAACTGATTTTTTCACATAAAAATAGGAAAGTTTCCCTCTACATTGACAGATACCGCCGCCATTTTAGGAACAATCCATGTTTAATGGATCGTGGGGGTTTCTCGGACCAATTCAAAATGCGAGAATGTTCCAAATCCCTGGTGGACTGTTGTAAATTCCTAACTTACTATTTCAAAGGTTTTTAAAACATCATATTTGTCTAGATGCGTTCGTGAAAGGATTTTAATGGACATGTATTCCTTCTGATGACCCCTGCACCGCCAGTAATGGTATGTCCCTGAGCTCAGCTGATACAAGGGGAACCCTTATGTCCTAGTGATGGGCAGATGAAGCTTCATAATGCTTTGAAGCGTTTCATCCAATTGGTTCATTCCAACACAAAGCTTCAGAGCCTTTATTTGCTCTAGTAGGACATCTACTGGACGCAAAAAATATCAGATGGTATGACTTTGAAGTGTGTGGCATGTTTCATAAACCCTGAGAATACAAATTAAAAAATTGTTTAAAAAAATAAATTATGAAAATATGTATATTCCCTAAGGAAGTCTTCATCTTCATCACACACATACACACACACACACACACACTGGCAGTATGGAAAAATCATTGGTTTGAATTTAAAAACAACGTCTCTCCAAACTATCTCTAACTCTGTCTAAACTGTTTTTAGACTTTCTCCAAACTCTCACTGACCACAACTCTCTATCAAACAACCACAATTTGAATGGAGCCTGGGGGGTTTATTGTATTCCAGAACAAAATCAGTACCACTTCCTGAACCGGTCACGAGGTATCAGCCTGGCAGCGTGGCTTCGGACGTCTTTATTTTCAGCTCCTCGCCTCATCGCGGAAACGCCCCCTCCCTTATTCGGGACACGCTTCGAAGCCTCGATACGGATCACGTCATGATTTGTGTGACGCGTACTTTCCGTTGGAGGATTCCAGCACCACCAATACATCTGTTCATGGCAATACGAGTGTCTTTTTGCACTGCTTGAGGAATCCTACTTTTTATTCTTATTCTTTACTTCTGGAAAAGAAGACTGTTAAATCACATCTGGAGAGCTTAATATATAGGCAAGAGTCTTTGATAAAAAATCAATCATAACTTAATGGATGATTTATCATAAAATTCACTGAGTATGAATAATGACACTGCCATTGATAATACTAATAAAGTTTGGTGCGTTGCAGCAGCGGTACTGATGTCATTTAAGCATTTAAAATATAGGGTGCATTTTTTAAAAATACAGGAATACAATTAAAATGGCCAATAAGACAGGAAAAGTATTAATTAAACTTCTGTGTAGAAACATTTATTCTTATTAGACCCTCAGTCAGTGAAACTATAATTTTGTTTCCCGCAACTAGGTTGTGTTTTCACCCATATCTGTTTGTTTAACGGTTGATTGTTGTGTTTGCAGATTAACACAAAATCTCTTACCTCAACAAGTCTTTTGGAACTATCACTCCCAGTGAAAAAAGTACCCATTAAGTTCATATCAAAAAGAAAACCGGTTTAATCTAAATCAGGAATATAAAAAAATACATATTAAACTTTTCTTTAAATATTAAAGTACACATTTTTAACATCTTTTTAGGATTGAAAGCATTATAGACTGTTCCACACTGTATTACAGTTGAAGACACTTATAACTATCGTATATGTTCAGTACAGTACATATATACATAACAATATGTACAGTTCTTGTATGGTCTCAATGACAGAAGTAATTGTACACACTAAAATCAGTATTAAACTAGTTGTTATTTTCTGTTAACCTCTGCACAAAGTATATACACTAGTCTATTGCATCATAATCCAAAAATTCGCGAAGAGTACTTTTGGTGATTGTGTGTTTGCAGTGACACACTTTTGTCATTTTGTGACATACTTCCTTCTGATCTTAGATTAAGAAGTACATTACTTCTAGAGTACATTACTTCTATGTATGTGTGCCTGCACATGTTCATGCGTGCGTGCCTGCAGACAGACAGACAGACAGACAGACAGACAGATAAATAGATATACAGTATATATAATATATTCTCTGGTTCTCTGGTTTTCCTCCCATCATGAAAAACATGCATTATAATTGTCTCATCTTCCATTAAAACAAAACAACAACACAACATTTATAACATCAATGACAATAATATTATTTGAGGCAAAAGGATTCCACTCTCATCACATACAACATGAAAAATATTTCAATAAGATTATAATTTATTGGGACCAGTGATCATCAAAATCAAAATATCAATTGTTTTTGGTACACAAACATATTGTTGTTCGTATCAGTTGTATTAGTATCAGTCTGTTTTGAGTGCTCTGATGGCACAGAATGACAGGACACAATGCAAAAGAATGGCTCCACTGTCATAAAGCATCAGCAGCACTGTCACACTCCAGTTGTATGCCTGCAGGAGAAAAAATAAAACACATTATGCACTCACTTCAGGTGACAGAAGTTACGTATCTCTTTAACTTCAACATTAACGTAGTGTCATGTGTAACATAATAGTGATGTCTGTATTGACTTATTCACTCATGACAAATGTGATGGTGTTGCAGCTTCTAAAACACATGCATGCACAGATCACTTTCTCATTATTGTCATCATTACAGTTCTCGGTTGTAGGTAATCCCATTTTCTCCCTAATCTCAACCATTCATTGTATTTCTAAATGTTATTATTTTACATTTTCCTTTTACTCATTTGCAAGCAACATACTGACCGTCAGGAATTCGGTGGGACAACCATATGATGTGTGTCTGTAGTAATAATCATCAGTAGGAATGCTCACACACGGCTCATTATGTACTCTGCTAAGGCTGTAGCAGTATAGGCAGAAGGCGAGCACCGCCCCCAGCAAGCCAACCACATTACTGCATGCACATCCTCGAAGCTGTGGAGCGATGCAGACATTTTTAATCATCGTTCATTTGAGGATGAAAGATATAATACTACTGAGTTACTGGATTGTAATGGTGTTGTGCTATTGGATTGTGCAATGCAACATTTTAGTTTACATAAGATTTATCAAGAATATTTTTACAAATGTGTTGTCTGACCTCTGGAAATTGTAATAAAATACATTATAAAATGTTATTTTGGGGAAAAATATTTATGACACAGAGAGTTGGAAATGTGTAAGATATAGATAATGTCTTAAACATCATCCATCCATTATTTGTAACCGTTCATCCTCTGTACAGTAAAGGGGTACAGGAGACTATCCCTGCTGACATAGAGATATGAAGTACACCCTGGATACGTCACCAGTTAATCACAGGAACAACATATAGAGTAACCATTCACTTCTTCATGTTTGTGGACAATGGAAAGAAGCTTGAGGGAACAAACACAGACATGGGACATGGAAATATGCAAATTCCACACAGAAAAGTCCACCTGTCCTGTGGTGTTTTTGAACCCAACAAGTAGCTGCAGCGCATCAGTGCCATTACATCTCCATGATGCCTAGTTGAAGCACAATCTCCCATGAGTAAGTGGATAAGGTTGTTATTTGAACACACCAGTAGTCTGCTTGGGTTCCTCTCACTGGCCATTGTGAATGATCCTCCTGCCACAATCTACACACACACACACACACACACACACACACACACACACACACACACACACACACACACACACACACACACACACACACACACACACACACACACACACACACACACACACACACACACACACACACATACACACACACACACACAAAGATGATGTAGGATGTGGGGTGGGAAAAAATAAAATCAAACAAATCTGAAGATGTACGTAAAGGTGAGGTTAGATTGATTACAGCCATCAAAAACCCTTTCAGTGTACAGACAATAGATGTCATATGATTTATCTTAATGTAGAAGTGATCCTTGAAGGTCCTGTGTGTGATTTTGGGGGAATCTCATATCAGAAATTAAACTAAATGTTCACTATACTCATGGCTTTACATACTTTCAGCGTCAGTAGGTTTAGATGACTGAAGATGCACATGCACTGTAGTATAATTTAAGCCTCTTGTAAATTGCCAGGCTTATGACCAGGAAACTGAAAGTGTATTTTACATGTAGTAGTCTTGCTGTACAATCAACTGTACAGTTTGAGTGCATAAATCACAGCTCTAGCTTCCCGCTGCAGCTGATTTACTCATGCAGCATAACATTAAACAGCAACATTTCTCAGAAAGTCCAGTGTACAATATTAATAAGGTCTGTCTGTTGCTGGTTTGGACTTATGCAGTACAAAACCAGACTTTTATCATAATTGTTTAGTGAGCTAATAAATGCCCCCTTTTTTTAGTTTTAAAATAGTCTGGGGTTTTTTTTTACAAGGGATAGAAAATAGTTTTGGTACTTTATTAACTATATTATTTTTCATTACTACTTATGAGATGTTCTATTTTCCAGTAAAAATGTTGGTATAGTCATGGGATAACTGCTTCCTGACTTCATCAGTACAGATGTTAAGACTCTGTGTCAAGTTTCCCTGCACTTCACAATAGTTGCATACATTGGGTAACATTGAACATATTGTTGCTGAGCTGGACGGTTTAATTTTATTGCACAACACTGAGCAGAGCTCTCAAGCATAAAACTTTCCATTTTGTCAGTGACACTAAAAAATTAGTACACGCTGATTTCAAACTCATTTTCATGTCATACTTTTAGTTTGAGTAAAGTGATTATTTTTCCGTGCTAAGAGCTTTATTGCAGTTTAGCATGCTGAAACTATAATAGCTACACTAGAAATATGAATAAGAGCATACATAGTACATACTAGAATTCCTATGACGAAAGGCAGTACGAAAAACTTTGGCAGGTTTTTCTCAGCATAAGCAAGTAGGACAGAAAGCAAAATCTGGAATAGCCCCAAAAGGATGGTGACCACCTGCACAGAAAGGGAGATTTGGAATTACACACTGATTATTATACGGAATAATAACTAATTGGATGTTAGACTGTTCAGTCAGTGGTGGTCTGATCTCACCGCAGCTGATTCAGGGTCAAACCAGGCAGAGAGGCGATATATCCTTGGCCCAACTGCTTGTACCCCCTCCACTGCTGGCCTCCCCTCTGAAGACATGTTCCTGCAAAATAGCAAACGTAAGTCATAACAGATTTAAGGCATCATAGTGGTGCAGTGAGTGTTCTCCTCATGTCTGTGCGCCTTCCATCCTGGTTCTCCAGCTCTAGCAAATTCAGTGACTCTAAACTGACCCTAGGTGGGATTGTGAGTGTGAATGAGTGTTTGCTTGGACTGGGCTTGTAATAGGATTCATATACCGTTAATAAAAATATATTCAAAGAGCAAAACCGTTAAACCACATGATCATGAAACACATCACTAGAGAGCAGGCAGGAGACAGCAGGAAACCAATAAAACTAAGGAGCATGTGTATTGTATTTTCGCAATTGTTCTTGTGTGTTTCTGCTGTGTGCACATCTGTTTGGAATGGGAGGAAGGGATTGAGAAAGAATGGGGTAGTGAAAGAGGGGAAAAAAGGAACAGAGAGAGTATGTGAATGTGTTAGTTCATCAAAACCACATGTTAGAATCCTCTTAAGACAAAAAGGAATGCTGCAAAATGAGAAGCAGATGTGGTGACAAGAGGAAGGGGAGAGAGAGCAGGGAGACCATGAAAAAAATCAACAAGAGAATCAGTGAGGGACAACTTTTGTTTCCCGCAATCACCAAACAAGTTCACCTATTTTTCTTCATGTACATAGTTGTATATTTGTTAATTTATTTGGTGTTTTTCCCTTTCACTATAGAGAATGTACTTGGAATTTAACCCGAGAGAACCCATGGTGACACCAGAGTAACACACAAACTGACTGTTCCTGTTCTATGTGGTCCACTTGTTGATTGTTATAACCCACATCATGTTCCTTTTAGGATGAATGGGTGTGGGCTCCAAAGGGTTAAAGATGGATCACCATTCCATGCATAACTAGACATCGTCAGCAGGTCTCTTTAAAATTGGCCTGAATGTATAAACTGAGTTGTGCAATTGCTTCATGATGCTCTTATGTCCTATATCAGCAATACTGGTCATGTTCAGTCTGTGTCACAAATGTAGTTTGTATGGGTGATGAGCAATATGTGTAATCTGATCTTGTAACTTTCCACAATATATATTTATTACCATTTAGTCTAGTATGATAGAGTTTACTGATTGCTGTATGTGAGTCCCCTGGAAACAAAAAAGTGCATTGTTCCAGATTGAGTCGGCGTGCTTTTGTGTTGCATCATGTCATATTGTGTTGTTTTGTGTTGTATCATGTCATATTGAGTTGTGTTCTGTTGTGTTGTATCATGTCCTATTGTATTGTATTGTGTTGTGTTGTGTTGCGTTGCGTTGTGTTGAGTTGAGCTGAGCTGAGTTGAGTTGAGTTGTGTCGTGGTGTCAGGTTGAGGTACATCAGGGCTTATTGAGGGTTTTGTTGAGTCCTGTCATGCAGTGCAATGTTACATCATGACATACAGTATGTTGTGTTGAGTCCTGTTGAGTCTTAACATATTGTGTCATAACATGTTGTGTTGTTTTGTTGTGTGATTTCATGTTGACTCGCATTGTGTTGACTCTTGTCATGTCGTGTTGAATTGTGTCATGTTTTTGATGCCTCATATTGCATCGTATCATGCAGTGTAAAGTCATTGTTGCTCAATGTCTTGTATTGTTGAGCTATGGCATGTCATGACATGCTGAGCCATGTTGAGTCGTGTCATATTGTGCATTGTTGATTGCATTTTAAATTGAGTCATGTTTTAAATTGTGTCATGTTTAATTAAGTTAAGCAGTATTTGATTTGTCTCATATTGCAACATATGGAGTTATGTCAAGCCATCCTGTATTACATCGGGTCATTCCTCATCTTGTTAAGTAGAGATCAGTTATGTGTTTGTCATATTGTATTGTATCATATTGAGTTTGGTCATGTTGAATCAAATTGTGTCATGTCTGGCCATGTCGTGTCATATGTGCAATATCCTCCGGGATTAATAAAGTATCTATCTATCTATATCATGTCATCATATTGTAACATGTAGGTTGCACCTTCATGCTTGACAGGCTTCATATAAATTGGCTTAAGTCTCAGAGTCGGTGCATCATGTCATTAAAGATTAAGATTTAATCTACTTTATTGTCCACGCGTGGGGAAATTATCTTTACACTCTTCACTCTTTTTGCATGTGGTTACAGTCTTTTTGTTAGTCATGCATACATACAGTTTTTGAATACAGGCCCATGTCGTATCATATTGGTTTGTGTCAAAACATGTTATGTCATGTGTTGAATTGTGTTGTGTTTATATCTTGTCAATTTATACATCATGTTGTGTTGACTTGAGCGACATTTGTGTCTTGTTGATTTGGGTCACGTCATGTCGAATTGAACCGTGATTATGTTGTCTCTTACTATATTGTATTGAGTCAGGTCATATAGCGCTATGTAGTGTTTCTGTACTCTCATCTTGCATTGCATTGTATAAAGGCCTGTCGTGTCATACGGTATTGTGCTGAGTACAGTTGGTTCATGTCGCCTGCTACTGAATTTTATTGAGGAGGTCATGTTGAATCAAATGTGTCATGTCTTGTCATACTGTATTGTGCAGGATACGTCCACATGCTACATTCAGGTGCAGACAGAGGGTACACATGGAACACACAGATACAGACTAGCTTACAGACAGTATCTACTGTATACAAGTATAGACAGATTCAGTGCTGTTTCTACATCTCTGACTCCACAGTCATTTCTATTATCTAGTACATTTTATTTTATTTTATTTTGTTTTGTTTTGTTTTCGCTGTATGTTACTGATGACAAATCTCCAAGGGGCTATTCTTAACCAAAAATGTCACTACTTTTATTTGGTATTTATTTGGTGATTGTGTTTTAAAGTAGATATAATCAATCAATTTGCAACTCCAAATCATTTAAATTGTACAGGACAAAATTCTAACTCACTGTCAAAGTCGATATTTGCAGCTTCAACGTTTTAAACAGTGGCTTTGTCGGGTCGCGGGGAGCTGGAGCCTATCCCAGCTGGTTTAGGGCGTGAGACGGGAAACTCCGGGCGCGACGCCAGTGCACCAGGGAGCCACACAGACACACAGACAACCACGCACGCACACACTCACACCTACTGTCAATTTGGGACCAGACATTTAACCTGAAGTGCATGTGTTTGGAGGTGGGAGGAAGCCGGAGAACCCGGAGATAACCCACGCAGACACGGGGAGAACATGCAAACTTAGTTCTTCAAGTCTGGAAGAACGAAATCATTCTGACGTTCTTCAACATTAGTTACAGTTTATTTGCTGTTTACTGTCTAGTTTAACTTCATGTCATTTGTCCATTGTGCATTCCTGAACGAAATGTGTGGCAGTTTATAAAATGGACTCTTCGATCCATTTGTAGATAGTAGAACACACAAAACGTAAACTGACTTTTGCAACCATCCGTCCACAGATCAAATCCACCGTGCCAAAACAAATCTAAATGTGATGTGTTGGTCTGTGCAGGCGCGCCTACAGAGGGGTGACTTACCTCAACCAAAGGTCTGAAGGTACGGAGATGGCAAAAGGTTTATTCGTATTCCGTTTAGTCTCTTAGATGAGTAAATAACAACGGAAAATGTCGACAACAAAATGACTTCTGCAACTGAAACTTGGAAAGGATGTGAAGGAGGAGCTCAGTTGAATCTCATCCAAAGTCAGGGAACAATCTCTTCTTCTTTTGGACACACAACACCCGTCAGCAAGAGAACCCAGAAAGACAGACGCGCTTTATGAGGAGCGGTCGAGAGAAGTCCGAATTTATTAAGGAAGACAACTTTAAAAATACATCAAGGAGAAAAAAAAGGTAGGCAATAGACATTCTTTGGTTCCTAATATCGAGACAACAACATGATGGCATCCTGTTACGTCAGAGTGTGAAAGACTAGTTTAAATGTTGAGTCAATTTATAGATGAGGAGTTCATTGACCATGGGCTGTAATATTTAGATAGTAAAACCTAATCTGTAATCTGTTAGACCTAATCTGTTAGACCTAATCGTATCGTATGCGTAAACGATCATCCAACCATTGTAGATGTTCAGCTCAGACCATTTCTTGTTTGACAGTAACGCACGGAGCCATTGCACCAAACACCAAATCAGATTCCCAGTAAAAGTGAGGTTATCAAGACACTTCGACACATCCCTCCAATGTGCTGTTGTCCAGAGTAGACCCATTAATGTTCGATAAAGAGACAGAACTATGGGCATTTTTCCGTTTTACTTGAAAATCGCAACAACAACAAAAATTCTTCTTTAATTTGTCTGGTATTAATACATCGTTATGATGGTGGAGCTTTAGAGTTTGGTATCTATGGCATGGGCGATTTGGTGTGGATGTGCCACTCATCACACTGAATATAAAACATACAATAATGTTTTTCATCTGCCTTAGGATTTTCACATAGAGAAATAAGTGGAAATTAAATGGCTATTTGTAAAATTGTTGAAAACATTGAATTTTTTTTAAACCTGAGCAGCATGCTTTGCAAAATATTATTTCTGAAGTTCAGTCCTCATGTCTTTTACTACATGGGCTAAAATAGGAAAACTTGTAGACACACTTCTAAAAGCATTGAAAAAAAGATAATAAATAAAATGGACATACTTGCTCCAGAAAGTCAGATTCTGCTCAAAAATTGATCGCCTGTTCCCGTCCCAAAATCCCAACCTATAAAAGAGTTTTGAGATCAATTAATGCCCTCAGGATAGAAAAAAAATAATGGTTCCTCCCTCTCTTTCACAATGTTTGTTCATAATCTACAAAGTACATACACCATAAAATTGTCCATCTTGCTCCCCAGCCCTCCAGCCCCTTCAATCCATACAGCCTTTTCTTTTAAATTTCTTGAAAACAGCGTTTAATTGCTGAACTGAAATATTTACTGTTTTCTAATTAAACTAACTACTCTCATCAGTTATAACATTATATATTATCTTTTGCTATTTAGGGACTGTCATTTATGTTTTTATTTCTATGGTCACAAGCATAATTTAAATTATTTTGGAATAGATTGTTTTTTGCGCAGATCGTTTGTCTAAAATGAGGGTTTCTAGTACATAGCTTTAAAAAAAATGCTCACTGTATTCAACTGCAGGACATCCTGAACTCTTCGTGCTTGTTTAATGATTTACTTTGAAAAAATTGTATAATCACGCAAGAGCAACGACAATTGTCCCATCAGCAAAAATCAATTGCCCAACTGCAAAACGGGATAAAACACTACAATTGAGATAATATCAGAGATATTAGGCGATACCCTTTGCCCTGCCTCCACCCCGTGATTGGACCATTCATTGTTTTCTCTTCATTTCTGTTATTTTTCTCCTTGTTTTTGCCTGAAAACAAATAATGGTGTCTTGTTTAGTGTTGGCAGACCTTTACTGCCCCCTCCTGGACTACTCAAAAACAATACAGTACTGTATCCATTCAATGGACTTGTTCTGTTGACTGCTTGTGGCTGAAAGAAGAATGTTTTGGGGTTTTCCCATCTGTCTTTAGGTCTATCAGTCCATCCTTCTATCCTAGTCATGCACTATCTCAAAAATACCCCCTTTGCACTTGTCATGAACAAGGAAATTAGTTATAGCAATAAAAAAAAAAAGCTTTTATCAGCAGACTGCAAACATGCATTTGCTGCTCTAATGTTAATTCATTCATTTTTTCATTCATTCATTCATTCATTCATTCATTCATTCATTCATTCATTCATTCATCTACTATACCAGCTTTTCTCAACTGTCGCGGGTCGTGGGGTGCTGGAGCCTATCCCAGCCGACTGGAGGCGTGAGGCAGGAGACACTCCAGGCACAACACCAGTGAAATTGCATTATTTTGGACTGAGTGTGATGGATTCCGCTTCCCATCCCAGAGACTGCCACTTGGTTTTAGCTTATCTGTATGTATTATCTCTGGAGGTAAGCTCTGATCTCTTGTGCAGGCGATGGCGGTGGCAGTCTCCAGGGATCTGACCGTGCAGGTGCTCGAGGACGTGAATGCTGTCAAACTGACTGACAGACAGCAGGCTCTGCGCGCAGCCATCCAGAGGGGAGAGCCCAAATGCCTCGGGGTCAGTCTCAAATTCTTTCCAAGATAGTTGATACAGAAATGACGGAGTTTGAGAGATGGTAGGTTGATGTTTAGGGTCACATGGATTAGCTTATCCTAAAGCTTGTGCATTTTATGGCAAGAGTCCAGGGTTTCGAAAAGATAACTAAATCCAGCTTGGAAAAAATTGGAGCTGTTAGCTTAGCTTCCATGGTCTAAAGACAGAGGACGTTGTGTGCTACATTGATAGCAAAGCCTGCCAGAGCAAAATATTATTGAGACTGAGCTGTATAAGATTCCCTTAACTTTACCCCCATTGGGTGCTTTATGGCATTTCTCTTATGAAAGTTCTGTAATTTATTTGCACAACCCCCATAAAATCCATTTTAAAGTACACGACCAGGCTATAGATGTGTGCTCTTGTGGATGTGCACAAGATTCAGTCGTAGGAAAACTTGACTACAATGAGGAGTTACGAGGGGTTGGCAGTAGCTCAGTCCACTAAGTCTCTGGCTGGGGACCGGAAGTCCCCAGAGTGGGCCAAAACATCCGGAGTGTGAGCTGGAAGTGGGAGGTGACAGTTCACCTCCCCAAGTTTCCCACCTGGGCACACCCCGATGGAGCTGCCCATCACCCTGCCTCCCACTGTATAAATTGCATGATTACAGGACCCCAGTGTGTGTGTGTGTGTGTGTGTGTGTGTGTGTGTGTGCGTGCGTGCGTGCGTGTGTGTGTATGTTTGTTTCAGGGGCCTGTACACACACACACACACACACACACAAAGATATATATGCATGTTTAAAAAATATATATATAGTAAAGAGTGAAAAGATCATTTCTCCACGGGGACAATAAAACATTTAAAAAGTATCATCAAATTTTTAGTCTTAGCCAAAAGTAATGAATGGTTTCATGTTTAGTTTGAAATGCTTTGTGTGCTTATGTGTGTGTCTCAGGTGAGTCAGGTGATGCTGGGGCTGATGGTTATGTCCTACTCCATTCCTCTACATGTCACTGATGCCACTGAAGTGGTCACTCTGGGAGTTCCTTGGTGGACCGGTCTGACAGTGAGTGCATATGTTTGTTTTCACCTCTTTCACCTCCAAGCAAACTCTAAAATGATGGAAGGGATCAAGAAAATCCTTCTACTTTACTTAAGACAGTGCGTTTTCAGCTAGGATGAATTAACCATAAGTCTTTGTGTAAGGATGGGCCAAGCAAATCCAGACAACGGGAGAAATCCTTGTATTTCTTTCACTTTCATACTTTCTGAACAATGTCAATGTGCATGAACTACTTCACAAATGTGAAAAGAATGGACCCATTAAATTCTTTTAATAGATCCAGAAATAGGTAAGTTCTCTAATTTGCTGGAAGGTAACCATACTGATAGTTTGCATGTCATGTTTGGATTTGAGTTTGGCTATAATTCACTTAAATGGAACTGCTGGGCTGTAGCAGAGATATGCAGTGCTAGCTATTGTCCGTCTTATTAGTATTTATACCATATGTGTCCGTAACTGAAACAAGCATCGGAGCACAACCTTTAGCGGTTCAAGCCCACTAAGCAGAGGAATCCTGATACTGTTTCGTCATTGTGTGGTCCCCTCTGCTGACTTTCTGTTGTGTGTGTGTGTGTGTGTGTGTGTGTGTGTGTGTGTGTGTGTGTGTGTGTGTGTGTGTGTGTGTGTGTGTGTGTGTGTGTCCCTAGTTCATTGTAGCTGGAGCAGTCGCTATTGTCTTGGACAAACACTGCACTATGAAGACAGTAAGTTTATAGTGAACAGATACACACACATACACGCAGTGGTTATACATGTTCAAATGGGCTGTTTTACAGAGTGATCTGCTGGATGTTTTCTGTACTACTTATTCCTGTCTGCCCCTGTCACGGTTTGGTATTGCTGCTGCTGTGCTGGAGTGTGGCAGGAGGAGAACATATGGCGGAGTCTCGTCTCCAAACATGTCCCTCATCTCACCACCTGGACTTGATCAGAATGTTTAGCCTGAGCCTTTACAAGCCTGACTCTCTGTTTGTTCTGTGCCAGCATGTCTAGTTTGCTGCATTTCGCGAGTTTTCTCGTGTTTCCTGGATTTTTTCGTGATTAATTAAAATATTAATGAAGACTTCTCCTTGAGTGTTCTGCATTTGGATCCTAACCCTCGAGACCGCGCCTTGTCTCGATAACTGCTTTCTGACAAGAGTGGGTACCTTAAAGCTACATCTTGTATATTTTTAGGTAATCTTCATGGTCCAATGAACAAGTTGGCTTTGTTCTGCCAAACGGAAAAAATCTGATTTGAGCTGTTGTTAGTGAAATTGTTGAATTTGGCAACTGCCATCATGCAGCAAGTTAAGTAACCTGGGAAAGAGTTTACCTTGTTGTCAAGAAATGAATGTTTTTTTAAATCTGTTTTGCTGTCGTTTCCATATTAATCGCTTTATTTTGAATGTTCGACTTCTGATCAGAACTTTTAAAATTAGTCCATTATTATTAATGATTAGATACATGAATGACCACACACACACACACACACACACACACACACACACACACACACACACACACACACACACACACACACACACACACACACACACACACACACACACACACACACACACACATATGGAGGTTGAGTAATGCTGTTGCTGCAGTATTTGTACTAGTGTACCTGCTGCTCAAAGTACTATGTATCTACCACTGGAAAACATGAAGTGTGTGTGTGCATGTGTGTGTGTGTGTGTGTGTGTGTGTGTGTGTGTGTGTGTGTGTGTGTGTGTGTGTGTGTGTGTGTGTGTGTGTGTGTGTGTGTGTGTTTTCTCAGCTCAGGGTGTGTTTGTTGGTGAGCATGGTGTCTACTCTGCTGTCAGTGATTGCCCTGATCATCTACTTTGTGGACATGGACAGGAATCCTGACATCGTGTGCACGTATGGCTCCTGTAACCAACACCACTATGCCCAGGTTAGTATCAGCTTCACAATTCACCATGCTGTCACGACAGACAGCTGGTGACTGAAACATGGTGACAGGCTTCAAAAATGAAAATGTGAGTCTTGAGTGTTAGTCTATAGATAGCAGGACATAGGACAGGGATATTTGTGCTGGTTCTGTAAAATAAACAATGACTGTTGAAGATAAAGTATTGATTCACATCTTTATTTTGAGTGCATTTGCATTCGTTTCAGCTTTTATAGACACAATTTCCCAAAATATAGGCCATAGAAGCCATCAGTTTAATATCAATTTCAATATATTGTCACATTATTAGATTTTTTTGTTTGCTGAACCTCTATAAACTGTTTCGGATATGTGTGTCATATGTAGTTGTTACCAAGGTTGTTCTTTCATAATCCCAACATCAGTCAACCAGAGACATATGTGAATATATCTTACTCACACAAATGCTGCAGAGATATTCACGAGTGAGGTGAGTAAAGTGGAATAAAACAGGGTAAAAAAAAAAAGTTCAGTGTTTCTTGTAGTGAAAAATTCAATGAAAATTTTAAATTTCCAAATATGACAACAGAAAGGAAAGACTTTTAAATTTTATGGTTTATTTCCTAAACACCACTTTCATAGATGTTTATATTGTAAATAGTAATCGGATTAAATAATAGGGTTATTATTTAATCCGATTCCTACCAGTGAAAGGCTTTTGAAGTGAAAACACTTCAAAAGTCTTTTACTGGTAGGCTGGACAGCAGGTCCACTCTAATGTCTATGTTGTGTGTATCTTATGACTGACATTGATATGCTTGCTGTGCTACCTTTGCAATCAGAAGCTGAGCAGAGGAGTGAAGGCATCCCTTCTTATCTTCACGCTGGCCCAGACAGTCATCTCTGCCATTCTCTGCTGCCTTCTCTTCAAACAGAGACGCAGCTTTGAACAGTATTCTGTAAGATTCCAAAGTTTTCCTTTTATTCTCAAAGAAGATTCTAGCCTTGCTGAAAGAACATTAACTAACCCTAGCCCTAAACCTTTTGTGTTAAATACAGTGTTCAATTTTTTTCCTGCTTGGGTGGACCCATTAAATACTAAAGTACTAAAGTACTTGAGTACTAAATAATTCTACTGAATATACAGGGAGTGTAGAATTATTAGGCAAGTTGTATTTTTGAGGACTAATTTTATTATTGAACAACAACCATGTTCTTAATGAACCCAAAAGACAAATTCATATCAAAGCTGAATACTTTTGGAGGTTGGAGTGGGGATTTTTTAGTTTTAGCTATTTTAGGAGGATATCTGTGTGTGCAGGTGACTATTACCGTATTGGCCCGAATATAAAACAACCCTGATTATAAGACAACCCCTTAATTACAGTACATCTGAAACAAATGATTACATCAATATATTCGATCACATTCCAATTGTTTGAAGACTGTGCCTCATTTATAACCATCATCTTGAAGTTTGCATCATAACTTCTCCTCAGCTGACGGTTAACCTGGCCAATCTCCGACCCACGTTTCTCTAGATTGTTGCAATGTTTCTCCATTTTCTGTTATCTATTCTCTTATTTTCTTCTTTTTTCTTTCTAACCACTATTTTTTATTTTTCTTCTTCATGCTACCGCTATTTTTTATTTTTCTTCTTCGTGCTACTGCTATTTTTATTTTTTTTCTTCGTGACAGGGGTTCGCTTTGGCCTGGGCACTACGTTCAGCATTCGCTTCAAAGATATGTGGTGCCATCTAGCGTTGTGAATGGGTATAATGTCTAGACCCCGAATGTAAGACGACCCCCACTTTTTCAGTCTTATTTCAATGCAAAAAACACCGTCTTATATTCGGGCCAATACGGTACTGTGCATAATTATTAGACAACTTCCTTTCCTTTGGCAAAATGGGTCAGAAGAGGGACTTGATAGGCTCTGAAAAATCAAAAATACTGAGATATCTTGCAGAGGGATGCAGCACTCTTAAAATTGCCATGCTTTTGAGGCGTGATCATCGAACAATCAAGCATTTCATTCAAAATAGCCAACAGGGTCGCAAGAAGCGTGTGGAAAAACCAGGGCGCAAAATAACTGCCCATGAACTGAGAAAAGTCAAGCATGCAGCTGCCAAGATGCCACTTGCCACCAGTTTTGCCATATTTCAGAGCTGTAATATCACTGGAGTGCCCAAAAGCACAAGGTATGCAATACTCAGAGACATGGCCAAGGTAAGAAAGGCTGAAAAACGACCACCACTGAACAAGACACACAAGCTGAAACATCAAGACTGGGCCAAGAAATATTCAAGACTTATTTTTCTAAGGTTTTATGGACTGATGAAATGAGAGTGAGTCTTGATGGGCCAGATGGATGGGCCCGTGGCTGGATTGGTAAAGGGCAGAGAGCTCCAATCCGACTCAGACGCCAGCAAGGTGGAGGTGGGGTACTGGTATGGCTGGTATCATCAAAGATGAGCTTGTGGGGCCTTTTCGGGTCGAGGATGGAGTCAAGCTCAACTCCCAGCCCTAATTCCAGTTTCTGGAAGACACCTTCTTCAAGCAGTGATACAGGAAGAAGTCCACATCCTTCAAGAAAAACATGATTTTCATGCAGGACAATGCTCCATTACAGACATACAAGTACTCCACAGCATGGCTGGCAAGAAAGGGTCTAAAAGAAGAAAAACTAATGACATGGCCTCCGTGTTCACCTGATCTGAACCCCATAGAGAATCTGTGGTCCCTCATTAAATGTGAAATTTACAAGGAGGGAAAACAGGACACCTCCTAGACAGGTGTCTGGGAGGCTGTGGTTGCTGCTGCATGCAATGTTGATTGTAAACAGATCAAAACACTGACAGAATCCATGGATGGCAAGCTTTTGAGCGTCCTTGCAAAGAAAGGTGGCTATGTTGGGCACTGATTTGTTTTTGTTTTGTTTTTGAATGACAGAAATGTATATTTGTGAATGTTGAACTGTTATATTGGTTTCCCTGGTGAAAATAAGTAATTGAAATGGGTATATATTTGTTTTTTGTTAATTTGCCTAATTATGCGCAGTAATAGTCACCTGCACACACAGTTATCCTCCTAAAATAGCTAAAACTAAAAAAGCCCCACTCCAACTTCCAAAAATATTCAGCTTTGAAATTCACGAGTCGTTTAGGTTCATTAAGAAAATGGTTGTTGTTCAATAGTAAAACAAATCCTCAAAAATTCAACGTGCCTAATAATTCTGCACTCCATGTAGTAATGAAAGACCCACCACGGTGCATCATTGCACACATGGTTAAAGGTCAAAGTATTAATGCCAATATTTTGTTTTAAAATATTACCATTCAAACAAAATGAATGGTTTCAAGTGCATAGTCCAGTACATGCTGGGTGTAACTCAGGCATGGGCAAACTACAGGCCATATACAGCCCATTAGGCATTGTAATCCGGCCTGCCAAACTTGTTTGACTTTGATGCACTGCAAAAAGGGACACCAGCAGCACTGTTCCCATTGAGTACATCTACTGTTATGAAACCAAAATTTTAAGAAAAACTTTGTCCAAAGATTTATGGAACTAACTGTATGTACACCTATAATTAAACTGGCGGAGTGTCCAGAGTGTCCCCCTGCCTCTCGCTCGTAAACACGTGGGCAAAATTGTTGGTACCCCTCTGCTAATGATAGAAAAATCCACAATGGTTATTAAAAACACTTGAAACTTACTGATGTAACAATAAATTGAAAATTATTGAAAATTAAACAATCAAAATTAGTCATCACTTTTTAATTGTCGTTCAACATAATTAAAAAAATAATAAACTACTGAAACATGCCTGGGCAAAAATTATGGTAACTCTGTAAAAGATTGAAAAAATTGATCAGAGGCACATGAATAACTCAGGTGTGTCCTGTAATTGGCATCACAGGAGTGTTGAATCTCATAAGTAATCAGTTTGCCTATTTAAAGGATGACAAATAGTCACTGTGTGTGTACTGCACTGAACATGGACAGCAGAAAGCAAAGGAGAGAGTCGTCTCAGGAGCTTAGAAAGAAAATTATAGACCAGCGTATTAAAGGTAAAGCCTATAAGACAATCTCGAAGCGGCTTGATGTCCCTGTGACAACAATGGCACATATTATTCAAAAGTTTTAAGATCCATGGGACTGTAGCCAACCTTCCTGGACGTGGCCGCAAGGGGAAAATTGACAATAAATTGAAGAGACAGATAGTTCAAAGGTATCCAAAGAGCCCAGAACAACCTCCAAAGAAATTAAAGATGAACTCCAAGGCCAAGGTACATCAGTGTCAGATGGCACTATTCGTTGTTGTCTGAGCAACTTAGCCAGAAGGTTCTGCACATGGGAAGCACAAGCTAACTGTGCTTGTCCTTGAACACTATCTAGCAACTGTAGCATACCGACAAGTGCTCTAACTCTGCTTGCAAAATCACTGAAGCCTTGAGTCGCCAGTTCAAAGGGAGGGGAGAGCTTGAATTGCACTTATTTCACCAAGTACCAGCTGATGGGGCTGACCATAACGTTGCTGGGCAGCTAGTGCACGAGTGTAAGGATATGGGCTGTTATCATGGGGGAGAGCAAGGCGGTGAGCAGAATCCAGCTGTAGATGATCAAGCAGTATATGATATTTAAACTGTTCAGGTTCATCTGGGGATAGAAGGTTATGGAGGGCCACCTTGAGCATAGAGAATTCTTGTGGGTCATCATGAACAAAATGAGGGAATGAAGGGGCTTCATGGCGGGACTGGTAAGAAGTAGTCTGGTAAGCTGGCCATGTGACCAATGACCCTACAGGTTGGTGTAGCACATCAGGATGGAGGGGAGCATCTGTCTGTGGAGGCTGCGGAACGGCACCAACTGTAAGTGGCATGTGGTGACTCAAAGGAACAGCACGATAAGTATATAGTGGAGGGAAAGGACGAACGCCAGTGACAGCTTGTAATGGTTGAGGATGGAGAGCCCCAGTGGCAGGTTGGGAGGTTGCAGAGCTGCCACAGTAGATTGAGACCGAGGGAAAGAAGGAACATCAACAGTAGCTGCTCTAATTCGAACTGGAGGATATGAGGCTCTCGGGTAAGGAAGCTGCCGGTCGGAGGGTTCCATCACTACAGTCAGCTCTGCTGCAGGTTGTGTCGAACCAGGGGGTACTACACAGGAGGCTAAGGAGGCATCATGTGGGGGAAGGCTTGATGCTGGAACTGCACATAAAGTAGGACCAGAGATGGCCAGCCAATGTAGCTGTTGGACCTCGCAACGGGAGGGAGGCACTTGCAGAGAAGCATTACCCAAAGAGGAAATAGGAGGTGCAGCCTCAACTAATCCTAATGTTATATGAGCTTGGGATTTAGGAATGGAGGTGCTTGGTACTGCAGGATGCATCAGGTTAAGTGAAGGCGGCAGCAAGATATTATAGGTGGGAGGCCGACTGGTTTAAACTCTGATTATGTAAGGGAGGTTCAGAAGTCTTGATCAGAGAGTGGGACGTGGATGGTCGTGGTGGAGGCTCTGGTGTAGGCAACAGGGATTTAGTTGGTCTCTAACCAATTTATAAATTGTCCAGCCTCTAACTCCTCCCATTTCCTGATCCTTCAGCTCCTCTTCCAAACCTGCTCTTCACAACAATTGGAGTATTCTGAAGTGGCCTTCTATGAGCCCAGATCTAAATCCTATTGAACATAAGTGGAAAGAGCTGAAACATGCCATCTGGAGAAGACAACCTTCAAACCTGAGACAACTGCAGGAGTATGTTCACGAGGAGTGAGCCAAAATACCTGTTAAGCGGTGCAGAGGTCTCATTGTCAGCTACAGAAATCGTTTAATTGCGGTGATTGCCTCAAAGGTTGTGAAACAAAGTACTAAATTATGGGTACCATCTTTTTTTTTCAGGCCTGTTTCATTAGTTTGTTTTTTTTAATCTGTTTTACCAAAATTCCAAACTAATGTCTGACTTTGATTGTTTAATTTTCAATAAATTTGTATTTACTGTTACTTTGGTAAGTTTCAAGTGAATTTGGTGACCATTGTGGGTTTTTCTTTCATTTTACCAACAATTTTTTCCATGGGTGTAAGTACGCTGGAATAGGCCCCAGCAACCCCCGTGACCTGCAAAGAGGAAAAAATTGTTAAAAATGAATGAATGAATGAATGAATGAATGTGCAGTATGTAGAAAATGAGCAGTTACACACACCCTACTTCCTTCCATGTCCCCTAGTTTGAAAATTCCTACATCACTCACCTACAGTACATTTTCCTATGTCAGCTACTGAAAATGTGTCCCAGCTCATAGACCAATAAACAAGACAGTTTGTTATTACATAGGATGTTTAAATTAAAAATGGGATACTGATGCTCTTTCTGTTTTTTAGACTCTCTCGCAAGGAGCTCCTCCAACCCCAATAACAATCACACCCCCTGACCTGAACTGATCACTCAGTGAACGGGTGTTCAGCAAATGGGTGGATCCGTTTTCATCAGGTAACTGGATGCCTGTTTTCAGATAAAATTGTATCTATTTACTTGTATCTCTTTATCCACTGTGATATTATACATCACGTACTGAGGAGTGTCTGCTTTCACATTGTTGTCATCTTTTGAATGCTAGGTTTTTGTTATACTTCAGCCAAATAATTCATAACATAAATAAGCACTGAGATTTAAGTTAAGAAAAGAACAAAGTTATGGAGAAATGGAAGAAATGTTAAATATTGGACTGTAATTTCTGATTTAGATAACCGTCAACAAAATCACTGGAGAAGAAAGAGATGATTGACAAAGAAATAAATGTTTCTTGTGTTAAAGCCATAATAAGATGGTTCGGATGTAAAAAGTAATATGTATCTTGATAACAGTTGTAAACTGTCCTGATGGGATCAGATGCAAAGAGCATCCATGTGTGAGGGAAGTGATTTATATATACTCATTTGATTTAACAAGTTGAGTCGTATCGCCTGCATTGAGGTCTGACTTTGATTTTAGACTGAATATTGTCCCTTTCATACACTGGCAAATAATCACATTCAAAGCAATCTGGATAAGATGATGATCCAAATCCCCACCTGAATCTAATGAACAGGTTTTTTGGGCCATAACTCATCTTTCCCACAGAAATCAGCAAAATCCTTTTGATAATTTCTTTGAGCAATCCTCCTAACAAACACTGGCAAAAACAGTATTTATGCAGTAGACAGAGGTTCTGTACTTGATACCTTACTAGAAATGCTATGAAAAAGATTAAACTATGATTTATCTCCTGGCTTATTGCCAGTGGTTAAAAAAACTAAATGACAAACAGGGCAGTTTCTTCAGCAGGTTAGGAATATTAATGAGTCCAATTTCTGTCATTCCTCCGGTGGTACATAATCCTGGTTAGAAATGTGCTTATTTTTCACCAATGGGACTGAAGTCACTAAGAGTATGCAAAACACCAACCTGGTAACCTTACCAGGACTGTTGCACTTTGCTCCGTGTTTCCACTCTTTAAAAGCCCTTTGAATTCTCTCATTTTGAAAGTGTTTACATGATACCTTGCCAGTCTTTTTATTTTTGAACAAATATGTGTTACATAATATGTGAACTCTTTCTGTTTTCTAGATTGTTGGTTCAGTACAATGAAAGATGTGTTCATCTATTTTGTAACTAACTCCTAGACGTATTTTTTTATAAAACAAAATCATATGTTTAAATAAACAGTATACAGTATGTATGAAGCCTGATCCAGTGTGATAAATTTTGTCAAATATTTTTGAGTATGTGAGAAGAGAGTATGAATTAAAGACACATGTCTAATAAAGGAACATGAATGTGTGTTATGAAGAGCATACACTGCAGCATGAAGTCACTGCAGCCACACCCAGTGAGTGGCGGGGAGCTCTTATCAGCGGAAGCTTGAATCCTGCGAAAATACATAAAAACATCCAAAAAGAGAATCGAGTTGCTCTGAGAAGGAGTAACATTCAACGGAAACTCAGGCCCACCTTTATACAAACTGCTTTTTCTATTTCCCTGGTATTGAAATTGGATCCATATTAAGGGTCATTCTACCAAATTTGTGCAAATTGCTGTTTCACAATAAAAAAACTATTTAACAAAACAAGAATTCAGACTTTCAATATTTACTAAGATTGTGTTTTGATCTAGTTAAACACGACACTGTAACTAGGGTCCAATGTAAGTCATTGCATAACATTACATGATAACTATTAGTTAAATGTACATTGAATGTAATAATTAACTCAAATCTTTAAGATCACTTAATTCATTTTACAAAAAAAGATTGCATTTAAATTTTGATGAGTCTCGGAAAATAAACTTTGAAATTTGTTTTAAAAATTATTTTAATTGATTTCATTGTAAAACCCTTAGTAAATTACTAAAAAAATTCTTTAGAGGTTGTATGGACACACAATATTAATAGATTAATATAATAGTTTTTATTGCAGTGTGTTACTGTGTTATGATAGTGACTCATTTCAGGAGTAGAAAAACATTTCAAGAACAGGCAGGCATTAATATATGAAATGTGACTGCCTTTACTAGATATGCACCATAGAAGCATGGAAGAATTTATATGGACAAGGTTTTTGGAAAACAACTTTTGAAAATGTGTTTCCAACTCTGAACTTTGCACAAATTCAGTAGAATGGCCAAATATCAGAATATGGTTCATTGCCATTAATGTCAACTGAACTTTGGATATTTGGCATGTTGTGCTCTTCTCGGTACTGTTGTACTTTTGTGCTGCTATACTACGATAGGCCTTTAAATCTAAGTGCGTCATATTTGATACACTTGGCCTTTCAGGATTATGAGACTTCTACATAATAAGTTTGAATTTTTTTTTCTTGAAATACCTGAAGTATACAATGAGATGCATGCGTCTACATTTTTCATGTGAAGAAACTGAATTTACATAACTCCTCTGCCGTGTCACTCATCAGACTTTTCCTCTGTCCATGTTCGTGTCTGGTACGCATGGGGAGTCTCTCAATCCTCACATTGACTGGGCATCCGGAACTGTTCTGCAATGGGGTGCTTATTGTCAGATGTACTGTCTCAATTCTGTCCTGTCAGCTCCTAATTCCCGCCATTCAGGAGGATTGTCTGACTTCGCAGAGGTTTCGGACGGATGCACGGAACCCCAGGAGGCGCTTGGTTCTACCTCCCCTAAGGGCAGACTGTATTTCTTTTTGGCACCTCGGCCCGCTTCCGTCTCTGCGCCCCGGCCCGCTCCAGTCTCTGCGTCCTGGCCCTTCTCTGCGTCCGGTCCCCAGCCCGTCTCTGCGCCCAGACCCTGGTCCTTCTTCTGAGTCGGTTCCAGAGTCCCTCCTGGAACCCGGTCCTGGCCCTCCCCTGGGACTATTTTTGGGACATCAGCGGCCGTCCATAGAGGGGGGTGTTCCGTCACGTCTCTGTCACTAACATTTCATGCCATGTTGAGCCGCATTTTGTAATAACGGTGCATTTTGTAATAAATAGTCCAAAATGTAATAACTTTTTCATTTCATTTTGCAATAAAGCCGCATTTTGTAATAAAGTACTGCATTTTGTAATGAACTGCCCCAACGCATTTTGTAATAAATTTTGCCGCATTATGTAATAACTTATTACATTTTCGACGTTAATTACAAAATGCACCGTTATTACAAAATGCGGCTCAACATGCCATTCAGGATCCGGTCCCTCTTGTAATCACTTCATTCCCTGCACCTGCCCTCCCTTCGCTCACTTGCTGCCACTCCCCTAATCAGCCACCACTCTTCATATACCAGCTCAGCCCTCAGTTCTCTGCCAGATTGGTAGTGTTTGTCCTGACCTTCCAGCCATCGTATCCTGGCATACCTTTTGACCTTGTTTCGACCTGCTAGTTTCTTGGACCCTGCCTGTCATAACACCTCTTCGGATTTGTCTGCCTGGTTTGTCGGATTGCCTTTTGTGTATGAACTGCCTGATTACTAGACTCTGCCTGTTTGCTTGCCGTCTGCTTGATTTGTCTGGTTGGACTGATTCCCCGGTACCAGAGTTCTGCCTGTCTTATTAAACCTGTTTTTGGACTTGACTCGCCTGCTTCACTGTCGTTCTTTTGGGTACTCACCACCAGTCTTGTTCGAGCCGTGACAATTTTGATGACAACTTGAGTCCTTCAAACTAGAAGAGACAGAAGATGTAAACTAAAAATAGGCCTAATAGAAAAAAAACCTAGAACACAAGTCAATTAAAATGAGAGAATATACATTTTTAAAATACAGAATATCATAGAATGGAATATGGATTTGAAATACAAATAACATTAAAATTACTGATTCAAATACAGGGTAATTAGATTTATTCATTCATTTATCTTCCGGACCTCTTTATCCGCCATAGTGGATCAGGGGGAGCTGGAGCCTATCCCAGCTGGCACAGGGTGTGAGGCCTGTGCCAGCTGGGACGCCGGTGCACCGCTGAGCCACACAGAGACAGACAACCACTCACACACTACGGGCAATTTGAAACGTCCAATTAACCTGAAATACATGTTTTTGAGGGTGGGAGGAAGCCAGAGTATTAAGTGTTAAATATTATGTTGTCTACATTCTCTGTCTAACCTAATTGTATAAATATTGTGGCAATCTATGTCCACCCATTTGTCTGCAACCTTTTTTGATCTTTTTCATTATCACTGCTTGAAAAGGACACTCTCGAACCACCCTGACTTTGATGCCCACTGCTCCCCAGGGTAAGGTGAAATTTTGAGAAAGAATTTCTGCACCAGGAAAATACAGAATTTTATAAATGGAGGGAAGGTTATAGGTTGGTTAGAGTTAGGGTTGTGTAAAATTCAAATTGGCAAAATATGAAGGAATCAGTATATTAATTACATACATACATACATACCTATACATACATACATATTGAAGTAGGAGACTGAAGTGTATGGGACTCCTCTATCCTACAGTCCTTTGTTGGGCCCCAAGCAAGCAGTATGCCTGCCCAGTATGTAAGTATATAGAAAACAGATATGTAATCTTTGCAGGACAGGCTTTTTCTTTTGTTTTGTTTTTACTGTTCACCAGTGATGTACAAACTACCTGACAGATCAGCATGAAATTGGATAAATGGAATGTGACAGAGGCAGGGGCTCAGAATTAAAGGCACAAATGCTTTTTCCACTACATACTTCTTCTTTTTTTTATGATAGTAAGGGGAATTTTGACAAGTTTAATTTCTATTAAGTAAAAGGGAATGTACATGTATGTGTAGTGTTTCTTGATACATATGCATTCAGCACTCAGTGTCTTTCTAATTTGGGGTTAGTATAAATGCTCTAATTTTTTTAACATGATTCAGTGTTTGAAATGATTTATGTTAATGATGTAATTGACCTATTTAACCATCTTCTCTCTTTTTCTGATGAATGGAAAACTTGTTGCACACTCGGCCCAGACGGTGGCACTCAATTCTTTTCATTCGTTCTTATTTTTTCTCCACACATCTGTTGCTGCTTCCCGGTGCTGCTTCTCCGAACAACAAACTTTTTACCGCTCATTTTGAGTTTTCATAGGTTCTGATTGTGATAGACATTTCTGCCATGTTTCCCCACTTCAAACAAACTGCTTTGGGGCGCCTGTGCGTACTTGGCGTGCTGCTGCTTTCGGTTTCCGGGGAGAAAGTATTGGAGAGTCGCTCCGGGATGATCCATGAGCTCCGGGCAGCAGTAGCAGACTTGGCCGAGCAAGGAAGGGTCTACGTGGGTAGGCTGGCTGGGGAGCAAACGGTACTCTCTGTACAAAAGGTGAGAACAAAGGAGTTTGACGTCATCAGAAGCCACCGGCGTGAGGCCAAATGCGAAAAATGTGGATTTGATTTATTGTCCCTGGAATCTAATCATCCATCCATCAAAAAACGCAATCATCGTCCATAAATACCAGTGTTTGAACTCTTTTCATCGAAAGAAGACGTGTTCCGACTTTCATGGGAATAGTTTTCTAATTCGGTGACTTTAGCACGGCATACATGCTTAAATGGGAGTGACGTATGTTGTTGGAAAGTGAGGATCATGAACGATTACTTCCGGATCCTTTCTGAAGGCAACTTGTTGCTGACTGGTGACTGTCTTAACCCCTCTATTTCTGTCCTCCAGGCTTTTTCTCAGGTTCTGAATGTTGTGGTGGGGAGTTTGGCTGCAGGGCTGAATGTGCTCCTTCAGTATGTGTCTCACCTCCTGCAAACCGCTGGAATCCAAGGTGAAAATCACACATTTAAGACTAAACTATCCATTCCCATTACAGTATAGACCCATTCCCATGGCGTAGGACTAGTCCAGCTCACTCGTCAATTTTATTGTGTCTTTATGCAAAAGAAAATCATGCTCCCTGAATTACATTTTTAGGATCATTTTAACAAATATGAAAATTGTTTAATTCGAAACTAAACTGAGAAGTGACAAAGAAAGCTCCAATGAAATCTGAAATCATATTTAAATATTTGAGAAAAAAAATGTTCATTGAGTGAGCTTAGTTATCAAAACTGTAACAGAGTCCAGTGACGCTTTGTGTGACTTAAAGACACGCAGTATAAAGAGGCTCCCTTGCTATGACAGTGCATCTCAGGTCCTGCTGCTGGATTGATGCTCTCCTACATCCAATGTTCAGAATGTTCTGTCAAAAAAACACATTTTCTGTCAAAAAATGTTCTCTTCTAATGATCTTGAACATGTTGGAAGTTTTTGAATACAAAGTAAAATACTGAGACACAATTAACTGTATAAATTTGTAAAAAGAGTGGAAATACCGGTAGTGTTGGTAGACTTTAGTATGAGCCATGACCGCTGGTAGTAGTGAACTCCACACTGGCAACATGCTATCCAGACACTATGGTCAGTTCATAAGCCTTATAACCCAATACAATGAGACATAAACATTTGGAAGATTTATTTGTTTGTAACATAACATTCTGTGCAGTCCTTGCTTGAAACGAATAATTTCAAAGCTACATGTGTAAGATTCTGATATTATTTTTTTTTATGAGCAGAGATATTGGATTGTATTTCTATGTTTGTAAAAAGATTGCTGAAGCCCCTCCTACCACCCGCTGGTGTTACACAGTGGAAACGCAGCAAAGTTATAGTATTTTTCAGCAGTAATAATAAGGCCACTTAGTGAATATACAGAAGACAAGAAAAGGGGCAAAAATGAAGAAAAAGAAATCACATTTCTTTATGATTAAGTAGTTTTGTAGGGCAGAAACACTTAGCTGACGGATAGTACAACAATCCCCAACCACTGTCACCATGGATTGACTGTTCACTAAATTTAAAAAAAAAAAAAAAAAACACAACAAAAGTTGCTGATTCCTAGGTACTTCAACTTCTTCTTCCAACAAAAAAAATGACTTTCTCATTGGAGGTCAACTTGCTCCATTGTTTCTGGTTGGTCCTGTCACCTGGTTCCAGACTGGCTTTTATATCTTCTATAGACTACATCATTAACAACAAGCCATCACCAGATCCATCTCACTTGTTGTGAAAATGGGTGAAAAAAACATACTATTTGATGGCTTTTTAAATTATACTTACGAAGAAAAAAAATCATCAGAGGAGATGGAGAAATAAACCGCAGGTCAACTTAGGTTAAAAGAGTTTTAAGTCAAAGATGATAAATGTTTGGACGGTACCTTAAGGATCATGTAACACTTTGACATGAGTGTGTTTCCTGTGGTGGTTGTTCAGGGGGATTTTAATCTCTGCTGCAGGGACTTCCTGTCCGCCAATTTAGAGATTCCAATGGGAATTTGTGGAGAGGGTTGGACTTCCGTCCAGGGAAATGTGAATGTGGATTACTTTTTTTTTTTTCAGTCATTCCCTTCTTAATAAATATGCTCTAGTCTAAGTGGAAAAGAAGTAAATAATTAAGAATTTTTATTTTTTGAACAATAGTTATGAAGATTTAGTCTTAACAAATAATTGAAGTTCAATAGTCTTTGCTTTTTAATCCTGAATTCATCAAAATGAAATCTAATTAGTTACTGCATCAGTACCTAACTGCCGTCTTCATTATTGACCTTGTGTTCCTGTTTTCCACAGCTGACTTTCCTACCTACAAAGTTACCCCAGAGGGTCTGATCTTTGTTGCACGATGGGTTATTGTAGCTCTCATTGGCTACTGGCTGCTCTCTCTTGCCCTCCGATTGGTTGCATCCACCTTGAGGCGGGCGCTCTGGCTGCTGAAATTGAGCATGGCTTTGGTCTGTTTCGGACTCATCCTAAGTGATCGTAGTGTTGACACAGAAACCATGGCCATCCGAATGGCTGTACTAGTGTTTGTCTGTGTCCTGTTGGGCGTTTGGACTTCGCAGGGTCCTAATGTGGCTGACAAAACAGCTCGCCTCGAGCATCAGATAAAGATTCTGGAGAGACGACTGAGAGAGATGGAGAGATGGAGGAGGACAGAAGAGTGATGGAAAGATTGAAAGAATCAGATCTTACTGTGTTCGACCTGATGTCAAATGCACAGATGATGGAGAACTGCTGTCCATGATATAATTTATGGAGCTTCGGAGGAAAAACGTGTTTACAATTAAGAGTCCAAAAATTAATCCCTTTCTCAGAATTGGTATGTAACACAATATAATGACTGGGTACTTGTAATTGCTGGATTAAGTGATTTATTCATGTGTCTACGTGTTCTATGTTTTCTGTCTGTCTGTCTCTTAAAAATGACAATTTGATAATGAGACAAAGTTCAACAGTTTTTTTTACTCATCCATTATAATAAAAGTGAAAAAATGTCTTTACTTGCCCAAATATTTTTAGTTCTATTTAGGTTTTTTTGTGTGTGATGATCAAATAAGCACAAAGACCTAAGTTGACTGTTTTCTTTCAGACTTTCAGAAAACTATACATATCCCCTATGTCAATAAATTAAATTCTTGCTCCAGTGTTTTTTCTACTACATTAATGAAACAGATTGCTTCTATTTAACTTGCTTTATGAGTTTAGATAAGAATACTTGAGTTTTTAAACTCGATTGATTGATTCAACATCAGCATTCATCTATCCCAATATCAAATTATTGGTATGTAGTACTTAATAATACCCCACACCCAAAGATTTAGAAAGAATGTCAACTTTATTTTTCCCCAATGTGGAAATTATCTTTACACTCTTTACATGCATATACAGTGCGCCCTCGTTGTTTGTGGTTAATGCGTTCTGGGAACCACACGCGATTGAGGAATCCGTGATCGAGACCACAATGTATATATCTTATTATTTACAGTAATTATAAACGTTTATGAACCATCCCCATACTGTTATTAAACCATTTTCTATATGTATTACCTTTTCCCACACTTTTATCGGCTGTTTAAAGCACTTTTGTGTCTCACAAAAGTCCAACACTGACGGAACAGAATGCACTTCCGGATGCTGTCAGCCAATAGAATGCGCGTACGGTATCATGTGACTACCTAATAAAAATCTGTGATGAGGTGGAGTCCCAATCGTTGATGCGCGAGGGCGCACTGTATGTATCAGACCATGCATACAGAATAATGTGTACAGGCCACTGAACAAACACTAATTGCATGCCTGTAGGCATACAATTAGTACAAAAAACAGTACATGGGGAGGCAGAGTGACGGGTTGCAACTTTGGGGTGCAGCCCAAATGAGCAGTTTGTAGGGGGACGGCGCCTTGCTCAAGGGCACCTGGGCAGTTACTGGGAGGTGAGCTGACATCTCCCACTGTCAGCTCACACTCCGAGGATGGCTGGCAGGCCACTAAGCCACAGCCTCCCTATTTCTATTGTGTTTTTACATTCAAACCCCAGAAGCTAATTTACGTAATGGCCCTTTACAGCATCTATGCCACCCAGAGTGACATTCTTCCTTGACACAATGAATGCTGAATGTGGTACATGGGTTGTTTGTTCCATCTCTGAAATGACTGCAAAGGTGGCAACAGCATTAAATCTCATCTCTGTGCAAACAAGGTGGAAAGACAGAATGGGGATGTGACATACTGATTATGCGTGTATCTAAACTCAATGACTTAAATAGCAGTCAGTAGCAGTTTCAGCCAAAACCATACTTATAGTGGGGAGACAGTACAATGTTTGTGAGCTCCTTACCATCCAGTTAGAAGACAAGATCAAGTTGTGTCAAACAATGCATTTTGTTGCTCACAGGAATCTGGAAAATTATTTACAATTACAAACGACAGAGATGTTCCTCTTGTATTCTTCATTGTGGAAAAAAAGATTGCGCAAACGCTATGAAAAAGGCTTATCTTAAATTCTGCTGACATAATTTATTATTTAGTACATAGATAAGTGGGAATCTACACTAACATGCTGTGTCCTGCAATATTCAGAAAAAGTATCTACAAAAATACTTTTGTGTAAATCCAGTAACCTCATTTTAGCAACCCACTCAATTAGTGTTCAGTACATTTAATTAAACATCACTAATGTAGCCGTAAGAGGACACAAGCCAGTGTCTTATTGTGCCGGTCCAAATCCCGGATAAATACAGAGGGTTGGGTCAGGAAGGGCATCCGGCGTAAAACTTTTGCCAAATCAAACATGCAAATCAAACCTATGACTTCCATACTGGATCGGTCAAGGCCCGAGTTAACAACAACCGCCATCGGTGCTGTTCACCTATAGGGTGCCAGTGGAAATTGGACTACTGTAGGTCGAAGAAGGGGAGGAGGAAAGTGTGTTTGTAGGAAGAGAGAGAAGAGGAATGCCAAGAGTGTAGGACTGAGAGTAGGGACATTGAATGTTCGAACTATGACAGGAAAAGGTAGACAGTTGGTTGACATGATGCAGAGGAGGAAGGTAGACATACTGTGTGTCCAGGAGACCAGGTGGAAAGGCAGCAGAGCTAGAAATTTAGGAGCAGGGTTCAAGTTGTTCTATCATGGTGTAGATAGGAAGAGAAATGAAGTAGGAGTTATCTTGAAGGAGGAGTTTGTTGGGAATGTCCTGGAGTTAAAAAGAGTGTCAGATAGAGTGATGAGTCTGACTCAAGAAATCAAAGGTGTGATGCTCAATGTCGTTAGTGGGTATGATCCACAGGTAGGATGTGAGCTGGAGGAGAAAGAAAAATTCTGGTTGTATCTTGATGAAGTGATGCAGAGCATACCTAGAAGTGAGAGAGTTGTCAGTGGTGCAGATTTCAATGGACATGTTGGTGCAGGAAACAGAGGCAATGAGGAGGTGATGGGCAGGTTTGGTATTCAGGAGAGGAACGCAGAAGGACAGATGGTGGTTGACTTTACAAAAGGATGGAAACGGTTATAGTGAATACTTTCTTCCAGAAGAGGCAGGAACATAGGATGACCTGTAAGAGTGGAGGTAGGAGCACACACATAGACTACATCTTGTGTAGACAGTGTAATCTGAAGGATATCAGTGACTGCAAAGTAGTGGTAAGCAAGAGTGTAGCTAAACAGCATAGGATGGTGGTGTGTAGGATGACTCTGGTGGTGAGGAAGATGAAGACGGCAAAGGCAGAGCAGCGTGTGTCCCAGGGACGCGAGCTTTAAATGCTGACGATAAAAAAATTGATGCTACCTTTTTCTGCGATATAATATTAGGAAAAACTTGGGAAAACTTCCCCACCAGTGGGAGGGGCCATAGGGGTCGGGTGCATTGTGAGCTGGGCGGTGGCCAAAGCCGGGGACCTTGGTGACAGATCCCCGGCTACAGAAGCTGGCTCTTGGGACGTGGAATGTCACCTCTCTGGCAGGGAAGGAGCCTGAGCTGGTGTGTGAGGTCGAGAAGTTCCGACTAGATATAGTTGGGCTCACCTCCACACACAGCTTGGGCTCTGGTACCAGTCCTCTTGAGAGGGGTTGGACTCTCTTCCACTCTGGAGTTGCGCATGGTGAGAGACGCCGAGCAGGTGTGGGTATACTTATGGCCCCCCGGCTTGGCGCCTGTACATTGGGGTTCACCCCGGTTGATGAGAGGGTAGCCTCCCTCCGCCTTCGGGTGGGGGGACGGGTCCTGACTGTTGTTTGTGCTTATGCACCAAACAGCAGTTCAGAGTACCCACCCTTTTTGGAGTCCTTGGAGGGGGTGCTGGAGAGCGCTCCCACTGGGGACTCCATCGTCCTGCTGGGGGACTTCAATGCTCACGTGGGCAATGGCAGTGAGACCTGGAAGGGTGTGATTGGGAGGAACGGTCCCCCCAATCAGAACCCGAGTGGTGTTCTGTTATTGGACTTTTTGACTGTGGGACTCCTGAGGCAGCTGATGGGTACCGGCTGGCCAAGCGGAATGCAGCTTTGGTGGTTGCTGAGGCAAAAACTCAGGCATGGGAGGAGTTCGGTGAGGCCTTGGAGGACGACTCCCAGACATCTTCGAGGAAATTCTGGTCCACCATCAGACATCTCAGGAGGGGGAAGCAGTGCAGCATCAACACTGTGTATAGTGGGGATGGTGGGGAGAATACTTCGAAGACCTCCTCAATTCCACCGACACGCCTTCCCATGAGGAAGCAGGGTCTGGGTTCTCTTAGACGGGCTTTCCTATCTCTGGGGCTGAGGTCACCGAGGTGGTTAAAAAACTCAGTGGCAGGGCCCCGGGGGTGGATGGGATCCGCCCAGAGTTCCTAAAAGGCTTTGGATGTTGTGGGGCTGTCCTGGTTGACACGTCTCTGCAACATCATGTGGACATCGGGGACAGTGCCTCTGGATTGGCAGACTAGGGTGGTGGTCCCTCTTTTTAAGAAGGGGGACCGGAGGGTGTGTTCCAACTACAGGGGGATCACACTCCTCAGCCTCCCTGGCAAGGTGTATTCAGGGGTTCAACCGATGTCAGAGTTTGGTCCGCATTGCCGGCAGTAAATCGGATTCATTTCCAGTGAGGGTTGGACCGGGTGGCTCGGGCATCTGGTTAGGAAGCCTCCTGGACGCCTCCTTGGTGAGGTGTTCCGGGCACGTCCGACCGGTAGGAGGCCCCGGGGACGACCCAAGACACGCTGGAGAGACTGTCTCCCCGCTGTCTGGGAACACCTTGGGATTCTCCCGGAGGAGCTAGACAAAGTGGCTGGGGAGAGGGAAGTCTGGGCTTCCCTGCTTAAGCTGCTGCCCCCGCGACCCGACCCCGGATAAGCGGAAGAAGATGGATTGATGGATGGATGAATAGATGGAATTTCGGGAAAAAATGCACTTCCATTCAACAAAAAATACTCACACTTTATCCATTTCTCCACTTAAATTTCAAACCCGGAAATTGCCATTGTCTCGCGCGAGACTCACCTGCGGGATTCATTCCCTTTAAAATCAACTTGCATCGAGATTAACGGCATCACTACGTCTCCTCATTTTACACGCAGTAGTGAGAGCGACGAATTAATCTTACATTATCACCATGCCTCCAAAAAAAAAACCCCCAATGCAATCAGTGTTTTTTTTGGATAAAAATCAATCAAACATTTATGAAGACAAAGAGACAGATATTTCTGTGGACAGTAAGAATGAAGAGGCAGAAGAAGACAAGCAAAAACCAGTAAAATCCAAGCATTTTTACACCAATGGACGCTATTGTTTCCATGGGTGAGGCACGTGGATAGCTATGGAGACACTACATGTATTGCGAAGTATGCACACAACACAATTCAATGTTATGCACAAAACATTTTAAAGGTTGTGAAATGCATGGCTGCTGGAGATATACCCTTCAACTGATGTGGATCTCCTTAAACAATAAAACGTGCATTATGACTCGTACTTCACAGAAAGCCAACTTTTGGATAGTTTGGCCGAAGTCACAGAGAAAGAGTTAATAGAAAAAATTCAGGCATCCCTGGTATTAAGCATTCTTGCAGACGAGTCAACAGATGTAACAAATTTAAAGAGGCTCAAATAATTTACTCTGATACAATATTTCTAAAACTTTTTTTTAAAGAATAACTGCCAGGCTTTAACATTTTGATTAAAAAAAAAAATGTAATTTTTCTTTTTTTTTTTTTTACTAAATAAACAGTTATGACATTATTAATAATATAATTAAAATTAAGTTTTTTTAGTTTTTATATTAAACTATTAGCTAAACTCAATCCTTGTATACAGCTTTTACCATATATTCTGTTATTACTTTTGGGATGCATAAACGTAATGCTGGGATGCACAAAATGGTGGAAGCTGAAAAAGGAAGAGTGTTGCATGACTTTTAGGAAGGAGTTAAGACAGGCTCTGGGTGGTCAGGAGGTGCCTCCAGATGACTGGACAACTACAGCTAATATGATCAGGGAGACAGGTAGGAGAGTACTTGGTGTGTCATCTGGAAGGAAAGTAGATTAGGAGACTTGGTGTGGAATGAGGAGGTACAGGAGTGTATACAGAGAAAGAGGTCAGGAAAAAAGAAGTGGGACACTGAGAGGACTGAGGAGAGTAGACAGGAGTATAGGGAGATGCAGCGTACCGTGAAGGTAGAGGTAGAAAAGGCCAAACAAGGGGCTTATGATGACTTGTATGCTAGGTTGGACAGTAAGGAGGGAGCGAATGATCTATACAGGTTGGCAAGACAGAGAGACAGAGATGGGAAGGACGTGCAGCAGGTTAGGGTGATTAAGGATAGGGATAGAAGTGTATTGACAGGTGCCAGTAATGTGATGCAAAGATGGAAAGAGTACTTTGAAGAGTTGACGAAAGAGGAAAATGGGAGAGAACAAAGACTAGAAGAGGTGGCTGTTGTGATCCAGGAAGTAGCAAACATTAGTCAGGATGAAGTGAGGAGGGTATTGAAGAAGATGTAGACTGGAAAGGCACATTTATATGACTTTGAATGAATGTTCATTAACTTGTTATCTGTGTAAAATGCCCTAGAAGAAGCCTCTATCTAGGGATGAGCGAGTACACCACTATCTGTATCTGTTCAACCGGGGGGGCTTAAACCGAAAGTAAGTGTAGTGTCAGGATTTGCAGTTGCTTCTCTCTCTCTCCCTCTTCTGAGTCCCTCATAGTTCCACCTACCTGGGTGTGGCTGTTGCTGGCGGCAGAGCACCACACCTGTGACCAATCTGCAATCTCCAGACCTTCATGAGGACCAGTTTTCCACCATTCATCGCCAGTTCGTTTGTACTGCTTGTCAGTATCCACACCTTGGCTCACTTGAACTTGCACCTTGACTTTTTTGATAACTCTGTTCTCTCCGTGTTCCAGTTCTGGTCTGTTGCCTGTTGGACTACAACCATTTCCAGCCGCCTGCTTGTTTTCTCCTCACCTGTCGATTTACCTGTTCAGCCTGATCACCTGGTTCATCATCGCTTCACATTTATTGTTAAATAAATCTATTTTTTCCTTTTACCTGACGTCTGCGCATTTGGGTCCTACAGTAAACCCCGACAGAACGAACTGGCCAACATGGACCCAGCGGAGACGGATTCAGATCGCGTCCGCCTGGCTCTTGCAAATCAAGGAGTTCTACTTGGACAACATGAGCAGCTGCTACATAGCCTCTTGGAGAGTCAAAAGACTTCACAAGACCAGATCTCCCAGCTCAACTTTATGATCCAGGAACTTGCCGGCAAACTCTCCACATCCAGTATTCAAGGTCAGCCTGTTTCACTTCAGCCTCAAGCCTCTGCTGCACCTCAGTCTCCACCACCGTCCTTCAGAGAAGTGCACATTCCGGACCCTGACCATTATTCAGGTGATATGGGTAAATGTGGGAGTTTTTTACTGCAGTGCTCACTGGTTTTTAGTCAAAAGCCAAACACCTATGCCTCTGACAATTCTAAAATTGCTTACATTATGGGACTTCTCCACGGGAGGGCGTTAGAATGGGCAGCTGCAAAATGGCAAAACCAACCGGTCATTCGTAATGATTACATGACTTTTGAACAGGAGCTGAGAAAGGTTTTTGACCATCCTGTCCAGGGTAGAGAAGCTTCTAAGAGGCTCCTCTCAATAACCCAGGGGACTCGTAGTGTGGCAGACTACTCAGTTGAATTCCGGACTCTAGCAGCCGAGAGTGGGTGGGATGATTTGGCTCTGCAGAGCGTGTTTTTGAATGGACTTTCCGAACAATTG
The DNA here is from genome assembly GCF_040054535.1 of Antennarius striatus. NCBI lineage: Eukaryota > Metazoa > Chordata > Actinopteri > Lophiiformes > Antennariidae > Antennarius > Antennarius striatus. Next base: position 14,332,751 of record NC_090783.1, on the reverse strand, counting down.
AAGGATGAACTTGCTGTAAAAGAAGATCCTGCAAATCTTGATTCTTTAATTTCGACATCCATTAAAATGGACAATCGAATCCGCGAGTGCCGTAGGGAGCGTTCCAGCCACCATATTTCCACCTTGTCTCACCCTCGCAGTGTCCCACCACGCAGGTTCAGCACATCCCCTCCTCACAAGCCTGTGGTCCCGACTACTGCAACTTCTGAGGAGGAGCCAATGCAAGTGGCTCGGGCAAAACTAACACCAGATGAGAGGCAGCGTAGAATCAGGGCTGGTGTTTGTATATATTGTGGGATTCAGGGACATTTTCTCGCCACATGTCCTGTTCGGCCAAAAGACTGGGCTCATCAGTAAATATGGGGGTGCTGGTGAGCCACGTTTCCACCTCCAATCCCCCAACAAAGATGTTACTTCCTGCTATGCTCTGTTTTAGTAACTCTACTCTGCCGTTGACTGCCCTGGTGGATTCCGGAGCTGAGGACAATTTTATGGACCGTAATCTGGCTCAACAAACTGGGTTGGATAAGATACCCCTTGCTACTCCGCTAGTAGCAAATGCTTTAGATGGGAAGCTAATCTCAAGAGTGACCCATTGCTCAGAACCAGTTAAACTTTTATCAGGCAACCATCAAGAACAACTGCAGTTTAAATTAATTTCTTCACCTCAGACTCCGTTAATTTTGGGATATCCTTGGTTAAAACAACATAATCCGAATTTTGATTGGGTCAGTGGAAAAGTGTTAAGTTAGAGTTCTTTCTGTCACTCGAAATGTTTGCAGTCTGCTCTTCTACCACCAGGTTCCACCATGCCCTCTCCAGTGCCTCCAGATCTCAGTAATGTTCCTGATTTATATCATGATCTGGCACAAGTTTTTAGTAGGGAGCAAGCACTTTCACTTCCACCCCATAGACCTTATGACTGTGCCATTGACCTTCTCCCAGGTTCAACTCTGCCTTCCAGCTGTCTGTACAGTTTGTCCAAACCAGAAAATGAAGCGATGGAACAGTATATAAGAGACTCTCTAGCAGCGGGTATAATCAGACCTTCGTCCTCTCCTGTTGGTGACGGGTTTTTCTTTGTTAGTAAGAAGGATGGTTCACTTCGCCCCTGCATTGACTACCGTGGGTTAAATAACATAACAGTGAAAAACAAATACCCTCTTCCTCTCATCAACTCCGCTTTTCAATCTCTTCACAATGCTACCGTCTTTTCTAAACTTGACCTTCGCAATGCGTACCATCTTGTGCGCATTCGCAAGGGGGACGAGTGGAAGACGGCATTCAATACACATTTGGGCCATTTTGAATATCTGGTCATGCCTTTTGGGTTGACAAATGCTCCTGCAGTTTTTCAAACCCTGGTCAATGATGTATTGAGGGATTTTTTGAATCGCTTTGTGTTTGTCTATTTGGACGAAATTTTGATTTTCTCTTCTTCTGTAGATGAGCATGTTACCCATGTCCGTCAGGTGCTGCAGAGACTGCTGGAGAACAAACTATTCGCCAACGCAGAGAAATGTGAGTTCCATGTTGAGTCAGTTGGATTTCTCGGTTACATCATTGGCAGCGGGCAGGTGAAGCCAGATCCCTCGAAGATCCAAGCAGTTTCGCAGTGGCCAGTCCCTGATACCCGTAAACAACTTCAAAGGTTTCTCAGATTTGCTAATTTCTACCGCCGTTTCATCCGGAACTACAGTTCAGTGGCAGCTCCTCTTACTTGTCACACCTCCCCAAAGATTCCTTTTGTGTGGACTTCAGATGCGGATGAAGCCTTTCAGGCTCTTAAGAGACGTTTTACTGAAGCACCTGTTCTCACGCATCCTGACCCAACCCTGCAGTTCATCATCGAGGTGGATGCTTCGGACACTGGTGTTGGAGCGGTTTTGTCACAGCAATCTGCCTCTGACCAGAAACTGCATCCTTGTGCCTTCTTTTCACGCCGTTTATCCACCGCTGAACGGAATTACACCATAGGCGACCGAGAACTACTTGCTGTCAAGTTGGCCTTGGAGGAGTGGCGACACTATCTGGAGGGAGCAGAACACCCGTTTGTTGTCTGGACAGATCACAAAAACTTGTCGTACATCCAGTCTGCTAAACGGCTCAACTCCCGTCAGGCTAGATGGGCTTTGTTTTTTGGACGTTTTAATTTTACCTTGACCTATCGACCTGGTTCAAGAAACACCAAACCCGATGCCCTTTCCCGACAGTTTTCTCCTGCAGACTCATCTGACATTTCTGAAAACATTCTTCCACCTTCTTGTGTTTTAGCTGCTGTTACTTGGGAGATCGAGTCTTGCATCAGGAAGGCTCAAGAGACTGATCCTGATCCGGGTAATGGTCCTCCCAACTGTTTGTATGTCCCACAGGCTGTCTGTTCCCAGGTCATCCAGTGGGGGCATACGTCCCGATTTGCTTGCCATCCGGGAATTCGCCGAACCCTAGCCCTCCTCAGACGCCATTTCTGGTGGCCAACAATGGAGAAGGACACAAGAGAATATGTTTTAGCCTGTACAGTTTGTGCTCGAGGGAAGACGTCCAATCAACGGCCAGCTGGTCTTCTCCGCCCCTTACCCATTCCAACTCGTCCCTGGTCTCACATAGCCCTTGACTTCATTTCTGGTCTTCCCGTCTCTCAAGGTAACTCCATAATTACGACCATAATTGACCGCTTCTCTAAATCTGTTCATTTTTGTGCCCTTACCCAAGCTTCCTACTGCCCGCGAGACTGCTGACTTGCTGGTCCAACACGTCTTTCGGTTACATGGGACTCCTCTGGACATTGTTTCGGATAGAGGACCACAGTTTATTTCCCAGGTTTGGAGGCGGTTCTGTGAAGCCTTGGGTGCTCAAGTGAGTCTGTCCTCTGGTTTTCATCCAGAGACTAATGGCCAGTGTGAGCGGGCTAATCAACACTTGGAGGCTGCCCTTCGTTGTGTTGCGGCGCAAAATCCTGCAGACTGGAGTTTATATCTCCCTTGGGTGGAATATGCACACAACTCTCTCCCGTCAGCCGCAACTGGTATGTCCCCTTTTGAATGTGCTCTTGGATATTTGCCTCCACTGTTTCCTGAACAGGAAGCAGAGATTGCTGTTCCATCCGTCCAAGAGCATGTTCGGCGCTGTCGGGAGATTTGGAGGTGTGCTCGTTCAGCCTTGCTTCGTTCCGCTGAGCGAAACAAGCGGATTGCTGATAGACACCGGACTCCGACTCCGCCCTACCAAGTGGGTCAAAAAGTATGGCTGGCTGCTAAGAACATTCCCCTGCAGGTAGTCTAGAAAATTGGCACCCCGTTTCATTGGTCCATTTGAGGTTGTTGAAGTGGTAAACCCTGCTGCTGTTCGTCTGAGCTTGCCGCCTTCCATGAGAATTCACCCCACCTTTCATGTGTCTCAGCTAAAACCGGTCCACTCTAGTCCTCTCTGCCCTCCTACCGATCCCCCTCCTCCCCCCCGGATCATTGATGACCATCCCGCGTTTACCGTTCACCGTCTTTTGGATGTTCGCCGTCGTGGCCGTGGCTACCAGTACTTGGTTGACTGGGAGGGTTATGGTCCGGAGGAGTGTTCCTGGGTGTCCCGCAGCCTCATCCTGGATCCCGAGTTGATTATGGACTTTTACCGTGCCCATCCTGGCAAGCCTGGTGGACCGCCAGGGGGCGGTCGTTGAGGGGGGGGTACTGTCAGGATTTGCAGTTGCTTCTCTCTCTCTCCCTCTTCTGAGTCCCTCATAGTTCCACCTACCTGGGTATGGCTGTTGCTGGTGGCAGAGCACCACACCTGTGACCAATCTCCAGACCTTCATGAGGACCAGTTTTCCACCATTCATCGCCAGTTCGTTTGTACTGCTTGTCAGTATCCACACCTTGGCTCACTTGAACTTGCACCTTGACTTTTTTGATAACTCTGTTCTCTCCGTGTTCTGGTCTGTTGCCTGTTGGACTGCAACCATTTCCAGCCGCCTGCTTGTTTTCTCCTCACCTGTCGATTTACCTGTTCAGCCTGATCACCTGGTTCATCCTCGCTTCACATTTATTGTTAAATAAATCTATTTTTTCCTTTTACCTGACGTCTGCGCGTTTGGGTCCTACAGTAAACCCCGACATGTAGTTTGACCAGAATTGGTTGGGGTTTAAATCAATACATTATTTTAAGTCTGAAATTGATATGGATTGATCAGAAGTTGTTATATTTAATGTTTATTTTAAAACTATCTACAGTACAGCTTCAAAATTGAGATTAAAATCAATGTTTTTGATCATAAAAGTAAGAATTATTTTCAGAACCTTTTTAGGAACTCAGAACATGAATACATAGTGTTTTTTTAAGTGTCTGAATGAATATGAATGAATGAACAGCCTCAAAACTGAGATTCAATGCGTTTGATCACAATAGTAAAAGAACTATATACAGCAGAAGTTTTTTATGAACTCAGACAATTAAGTGCATTAATGAATACAACGCATGCAATCTGAAATGATGAACTATAAAGTACTGTATACATGAATAAGAATTGTCATACTCAACACAAATTTCTAAAAAAAAAATCTTTTTCTTATTTTGTTATTTTTATGATCAAACTGTTTTTTCAATTATTCATTTATTTTTACCACCTAATGTTCTTGCAATTTTTTTCACACAAAGTTTATTAAGGTGTGTGAGAAATCACCAAGTGAGAAAATGTCAAACTAAGAGCAAGCAGGTAAAGAAAAACGACTGGAGTGGAGGCAGTGATTGATGCGACATGAGCAGTTTTTAGTTCTGTCTGGTCAAATGCACTGCATATGCGCAACAAAACAAGAAACAAGTTCACCAAGTAACCCTCAGTAGACCAAAATAGAGAAAAGTTGAAAACCTAAGGAAAGCAACGTGAGCTTAAGTGAAGCCACGCATAGAGAGATCAGTCAACGTTTGCGTGTTCGCGAGAGCGAGGCAGAATGTCCCTGTAAGTGTTTCTGTCGGGAGGGCATGAAGACAGTCAGTTCTGAGGATTTTCCTTCAGCTATTCCAGCTGGGATACGTTCCAGCTCCCCGTGACCTGCGCAAGCGGATGAAGCGGTCAGGAAAATGAAAGAATGAATGAATGAGCACGAGTATTGACAAGTTCTACTTGTAGCATGTTTGTACTCATCAAAAATGCGTTATCCGTACCGGACACTGAAACGAGTACTTGGCTCAACCCTACCTCTATCTGATGCCGAAACCTGATGCTGGCTGTATGTGGGCACTCAAACATAACAAGAAGCTGATTAAACAATTGTGATTATTGTATTAAGCTCATCACAATATAATAAAATCTTTGTATGTACACATAAAATTTCTAAGATCTCTTACATTAGCACAAAAAATTTCAGCAACATTGAAGGCTCAGTTTACTGTCTGCATTTAAAAAGAGATGTTTTAAACCAACAAGACATTATTTCTGTCTTTTCAGAAGGCTGTAGAGTGGGTTTCAGATACTTTTTCTGTTTAGCAACAACATGGAATGGACCAGGACTTTAAGGTATTACTCCTGCAAAATGTTAATGATGAATTACTAAGCAGTCAACTGTAGCACCAAGATATTTCACTTTATTCATGCAAAGCTGCACATATTGTATACATGTATATTAAGAAAACCTATTAAATGACAGGTAGGGAACAAAATTCCTTCCAGAGACAGGTGTGGAACTGGAGAGGCCTAAATACCACACAAACTGAGATTAATGGTGTCTCCAGTTCCTACTACCACAATAATCAACTACAACTACGCTTAGGAATATTATTGTTACACAATAGTGCAGCAAGGAAGGACTCAAAGAGAAGGAAATAATCAGAATGGACTAAATGTTTTGTATTTGCAACATTATTACATTCCCCAATATGTAAGCTAACATTTGTTAGTGTGGACATTAGTGTATCTAGAGTAAGAATTTGTCAATTTTGTGGATTATTACTCTAACATGTTTGTGTAACCCACATATAGAGGGAATCATCATGTATACCTCATTCAAGCAACTGAGTTTTTACACACACTTTCATTGTCGATACCAGTAGTTCCAAACCACTGTGTTGTGACACAGTAGTGTAATGTGAGAGAAAGTCAGGTGTGCTGTGGGAAATAATCCAATTTCACTTCTTTCTTGAGTGTGGGTGCTGTAATCTAGAATCTACATCACAGCAGTTCGGAAACATTGACCTACACAGCCCTGTAACATATCGAATATAAATATTTAATATCCAGTAAGTGGTATGAATGTCCTTTCTACTCTCTGTGTCTTCCCATGCTGCACTGTAACCGAAGGACAGTTTTTTAAAGCTACATATCATACATTTACACACACAAAAATGAGTCACATTTGAAACTGAGCCTTAGTTCACACCTCCATTACCACTACATAGAACGATAATAGAATCCCGTACACAAAAGTTAAAAAAAAGATTGAGGGGGAAAGATGTCAAGTCACCTTCACATCTGAGATGAAAAGGCACTGACTGTGTTCAGACAATCTCAATACCTACACATTGCATCAGTTCTGTTAACTAACTTGTATGGTTCCTTTCAGTGTTACGTGCTGCTTATGTAGGTGCAACCATTTTGATTTTGAAGGTAGTCTCACAGTATATACTCACCTTAAACAACATGAAGAACAATATACAGTACGTAAATAAAATCAGACTTTGGCACTCGGTGTGCTTAGAATATCTGTTATAGATCAATGATGACCTCCTACTTATCAGGAGGGGCACAAGAATGGATGCTGAGTGATATGTTGTTTTTGCTGTAATAGTAGAGGCATTAGGCAAGTGTTGAAGGCAGTCAGGTTGGTTCTTCCACTAGCATTCTTACAGTTACATCAAAATAGCACTATGACAGGACTAGTGGGTTTGAGATAAAGTCATTTGGACCAGTGACCAACCCAACAGTAGAGGTAGATTGATTCATCTGCAGTAATAGGACCTTTTACTACCTTTCTAGCCTTTCAGGTGGAATTCAGCTCTGGTGCTGGTAAATGACAGCCTTATGAAATCATGATGAAATGAGTTGTTCAAAGACACCAGCTTACTGGTTTATTCTGCCGACAATCTACTGGTGAAGGATCCCCAACTGTCCCACACATGGCGAGTGAGCACTGGTCTCCCAACCAGACCCAAAATTTTGGAGCTGAAAAATTTTCAGTGAAATATTCACATGTACTACAAAGCTGTATGACCCTTTAGGAATTAATTCCAAAGGATTCAGTGATAAGTACAGCAACTATATCAAGTTATTCAGTAATTTATAGGGATATTTAGGTGTCAGAGAGAAATACATATTAATTCATACTCATTACAGGTAGAAGGAATCAATGCCTTCTACCTGTAAAATTGTTTATTTGTTTGGAAATTATATCATCCAAGAATGTGTTGTCTGTAAATCTGAAAACATGAATACAGAATCATGCCTCGTAGTTCCTATGAATTGCTAAACAACATTCGAAAGTGTTTTCTCCTTAGCTGTGAGAAAAATCACTTTGTAGTGGTGATGTCGACCTGTAAAACTGGCCTATCGTGATGAAATGGTCCTGCTGTTTGTGTGCCTATTCTGTGTCCCTACAGGAAGTTGGTGGAAGATTTCTCTCCATCAATCTCAAACTTGTAGGCACCTTCAGAGGAGTTGTTAGCACCGGTGGAGGAGGGGGGCACAGGAGCTGCAAGAGAGGATGCAGCATCTTCCTGTGTAGTGGACATAAAATGAGAATGTTTAGTTTACATTCAAAAAATACATGTCATATTGGATGTTTTCATTTGGTCATATATTGATTATTTACTAATCACACAGGAGGCAGAGACTAAAACCGGCCGTGGAGGGGGACATGCAACAAAGGCCTGATTGATCGACCTGCTCATTTACAGGCCACTGCAGAAATATTTTATAATAATTCAGTCTGGCCAATTAGAGCATTTTAAGTAAACTAGTGTAAAATTGCTGAACTTTTTCTAATAACAATAACTCTGGTGTGGGTTTAGTCTCCAAAGGTTGAACATCTAACAGAAAGAAACTGTGTGTGTGTGTGTGTGTGTGTGTGTGTGTGTGTGTGTGTGTGTGTGTGTGTGTGTGTGTGTGTGTGTGTGTGTGTGTGTGTGTCTACCTGTGGTTTGCCAGTCAGTAAGGGATCAGTCGGTGAGGAAGGCATATTGTCCATCTTCTCCTCTTTAACAGGATCGCTCTCTGCTGCTGGTGGAGGAGTGCTATACATGGCTGGAGTGTAGCCCTTCACACACGCACAGGAGAATATAGTGGTGAGAAAGCACAGATAAAATATTTAGGGGGTGGCAGTGGCTCAGGTGGTGATGGTAGGATTGGTGGTTCAAATCCCAAAGCACTTTTGTGTTTCACGGAAGTGCGCTGCTTTCCGAGACTCACGGAATGCAGCGCACTTCCGGATGCCGTCAACCAATAAAATGCGCATACAGTATCACGTGATTATCAAAAGTATTCACTCATCTGCCTTAACCCGTATGTGAACGTAAGTAACATCCCATTCACATTCCATAGCGTTTAGTATGATGTTAGTACACCCTCTGCAGCTATAACAGCTTCAACTATTCTGGGAAGGCTGTCCACAAGGTTTAGGAGTGTGTTTATTTGGACAAGAAGCTACAGCTCTCATTCACCACTCAAATTCAGCCCAAAAGTGTTCTATCAGGTTGAAGTTAGGACTCCTTGCAGGCCAGTCCAGTTCATCCACACCAGTCTGTCATCAATGTCTCTAAGGACCTTGCTTTGTGCACTGGTGCACAGTCATGTTGGAAGAGGAAGGGGCCAGCTGCAACTGTTTCCACAAAGCATTCAGAGATCCTTTCACTTGAACTAAGCGGCCAAACCATGCTCCTGAAAAACAATCCCACACCTTAACCACCCTTCTGCCAAAAATTACAGTTTTTGGCAGAAGGGTGCCAAAAACTGGCAGCTCAAAACTCAGCATCCTTTTACCAATATATTCACTATCTCTCCTCTGGACATGTCCAAACCATCTCAGTCTGGCCTCTCTGACTTTATCTCCAGAACCTCTAACATGTGCTGTCCCTCTGATGTACTCATTCCTGATCCTATCCTTCCTGGTCACTCCCAAAGAGAACCTCAGCATCTTCATCTCTGCTACCTCTAGCTCTGTCTCCTGTCTTTTCCTCAGTGACACTGTCTCTAGACCAAACAACATCGCTGGTCTCACCACAGTTTTGTACACCTTTCCTTTCATTTTAGCTGAAACTCTTCTATCACACATCACACCTGACACTTTTCTCCACCCGTTCCATCCTGCCTGTACACGCGTCTTCACCTCTTTCCCACACTCTCCATTGCTCTGGACTGTTGACCCTAAGTACTTAAAATCCTACACCTTCTTGATCTCTTCTCCCTGTAACCTCACTCTTCCACTTGGGTCCCTCTCATTCACACACATGTACTCTGTCTTACTGCTTCTAACCTTCATTCCTCTCCTTTCCAGGACAAACCTCCACCTCTCTAGCTTCTCCTCCACCTGTTCCCTGCTCTCACTGCAGATCACAATGTCATCTGCAAACAACATAGTCCATAGAGATTCCTGTCTAACCTCGTCTGTCAGCCTGTCCATTACGAACAAGCGAACAAGAAGGGGCTCAGAGCTGATCCCTGATGCAGTCCCACCTCCACCTTGAACTCCTCTGTCACACCTACAGCACACCTCACCACTATCTTACAGTCCTCATACATGTCCTGGACTGCTCTAACATACTTCTCTGCCACTCCAGACTTCCTCATACAATACCACACTTCCTCTCTGGACACCCTGTCATAAGCTTTCTCCAGATCTCCAAAAACACAATGCAGCTCCCTCTGGCCTTCTCTGTACTTCTCTATCAACATCCTCAAAGCAAATACTGCATCTGTAGTACTCTTTTTTGGCATGAAACCATACTGCTGCTCAAAAATGTTCACTTCTGCCCTTAGTCTAGCTTCCACTACTCTCTCCCATAACTTCATTGTATGGCTCATCAGCTTTATTCCTCTGTAGTTGCCACAACTCTGCACATCTCCCTTGTTCTTAAAAATGGGCACCAGCACACTTCTCCTCCAGTCCTCAGGCATCTTCTCACTATCTACGATCCTGTTGAACAACCCAGTCAGGAACTCTACTGCCACCTCTCCTAGACACTTCCAAACCTCTACAGGTATATCATCAGGACCGACTAACTTTCCACTCTTCATCCTCTTCAATGCCCTCCTCACTTCATCCTGACTGATCACTGCTACTTCCTGGTCCACAACAGTCACCTCTTCTAGTCTTTCTTCTCTCTCATTTTCCACTTTCATCAACTCTTCAAAGTACTCTTTCCATCTTCCCATCACACTACTGGCACCTGTCAATAGACTTCCATCCCTATCCTTAATCACCCTAACCTGCTGCACGTCCTTCCCATCTCTGTCTCTCTGTCTTGCCAGCCTGCATAGATCAGTCTCTCCCTCCCTACTGTCCAACCTAGCATACAACTCATCATAAGCCCCTCGTTTGGCCTTTGCCACCTCTACCTTCACGGTACTTTGCATCTCCCTGTACTCCTGTCTACTCTCCTCAGTCCTCTCAGTGTCCCACTTCTTTTTAGCTAACCTCTTTCTCTGTATACACTCCTGTACCTCCTCATTCCACCACCAAGTCTCCTTATCTACTTTCCTTCCAGATGACACACCAAGTACCCTCCTACCTGTCTCCCTGATCATATTAGCCTGACCTTCCAGCGTTTATCTCCTGCATATTCTGATTGTGTGTTTGACTCTGCCTGTTTTCCCGGACCCTGCCTGCTGTCTTCCCCACCTCGGGTTTGTCTGCCTGGTTTATTGGATTGCCTTTAGTGTATGACCTGCCTGATTAATGGACTCTGCCTGTTTGCCTGCCGTCTGTGTGGACTGAATCCCCTGGTACCAGAACCCTGCCTGTCCAATTAAACCTGCATGAGACTCTTGTTCTGCCCGTTTGTGTGTTGTGCTTTCGGGTTCCCCCTGCCTGTTGTGTTCGAGCCATGTCAGACTCGTCCATCAGATTGCCAGATGGAAGTGCGATTCATCAAACCAGAGAACTCATTCCCACAGCTCTAAAATCCAGTCGTGCTTTACACCACTGCATCTGACGATTTGCATTGCACTTGGTGATGTAAGGCTTGGTTGCAGCCGCTTGACCTTGGAAACCCACTCCATGAGGCTCTCTGCACACTGTTCTTGAGCTAGTCCGAAGGCCACATGAAGTTTGGAGGTGTGTAGTGATTGACTCTGCAGAAAGTTGGCAACCTCTTTGTGCTACATGCCTCATCACCCATTGATACCGCTCTGTCAGGTTTATGTGGTCTACCACTTTGTGGCTGAGTTGCTGTCATTCCCACACGCTTCCAATTACTTATAAAAAAGCCGGCTGGATTTTTTCACACTGATTATTCAAACAGCAAAGCTGCAAGTCTGAAAATGACTAACATTCCTCTTAGGAATTCCTGTCAGATGAAGGATTGAATCGTACCATTGGGGCCATAGGTCCAGGGGGGTACTGGTCAGACGGGGGACCGTTCCATTGTGGTGGCTGGGCAGGGGGGATCATAGCTGGGCCAGTAGGAGGGTAAACAGGATTCTGGGGTGGGTAGGCTGGGTTAAAGCCCTGCATAGGAAGACAGAAGTTCAGTCAGTAATTGTGGGGCAGGATGAGGCAAAAAGGAAATGAATGTTAGGAGAAAACACAAAATTCAGCCTTGAGAGAATTGAATGTGTCAGGAAAAGCAAAACTTGTTCTAGGCTTTGTTAATTACTTACTGGGGTGGGTGAGAAGCCAGGCTGCCCTGGGGGAGGATAAACTGCAGGACCCTATGTAGGAACATATGCATACAGAAACTTGCCTTACATTCCAATCAAGTAATCAAAGTTCTCAATTTATTGGAAAAATGCAGTGATTGCATTGAGAAGTTACACAGCACTGATGAGAATAGATACCACTATGTGTAGGTAATATGTAATAAATGTGTGTTACGTACCATGCTGGGGTCAGGGCCATGATAGTACACCTGTGAACACAGGCAATAGTCACGTTCTTGAATCAAGTATCAGTAAATAACACCGCATTCACACTGAGACATTATTATTTCTGAGTTATACAAAGAAATGCCTGCAAAAACAGGTCAAAAGTTTATTCTTACTACTCCTGGTTGTCCAGGGGTGTTGTAAGGAGGACAAGGTCCAACAGGACCACTTGGTGGAGGAAGGACTGCATCTGCGGTTGTCTGAAAGAAGGAGATATACAATATATACATCAATACACACCATTGTCAGGGACTCAAATGTGGAATACGTACAGCATTATCAGTTTCTAATCTCTGACCGCATTACAAAACACAAAAAGTTCCTTACAGCAGGTGGTAAGTATTAACAAAAATATTTTTACAGGTTAGACAGTTGGGCCATTTACAAGACAGCCAGGAAAACATTTAGCTGCATTTTCAGCGACTAAAACTGTCCACTTTTGAAAATACGCTTCAAAATGGGATCTTTTAAGAAATCAAATCCACTGAAAATAATGATGGCGCAATTCCACTTTCTGCATACCTGTCATGGTTCATGGCAGCGTTAATCATGCAAACATACAGTGCAAGTGTAATAAGACTATAAAAAAAATTAATATAGCCCAGGCTGTCCAGTTCTGTATGTGCAACAAACTCTTTTGAGTTTATTACTTTGCTGAACCGTCTCTTTAATTCTGTAATTCTGACTTTGAAAAGTCACACCACCAAATGTAATTTTTTTTTAATATAAAAAAAAAGCATTAATCTACTGTAATTACATGCAGTGTTGCAGCAGTGTTGGCCTTCTTCTTAAAAATTTTCTTCCGACAACAGCAGCAAATTCCGGCTGGGATGCCAAGCAGCAACATCAAAGCCAAGAGGGGGTTTCCCCCTGAGTAGTCATGATGGTCTGCAGCAGAAAAAATACGGCAATAGGTGATTTGCATTATTGTATATCCCGTACATCAACCTAAATCATAAAGATACCAAGTCTTATCTGAACCAGAAATGTAAAAACAGACTGACTGGCAACAGCTGGGTGGCCCTACTTTCTTTGCTATTTCTATTTCAAATAAAATCCTTTGTTTGTTTGTTTGTTTGTTTGTTTGTTTGTTTGTTTGTATGACCCCACTGCAATCCTACTGAGGAATGTAAACCAACCAGATACAGGGAAAGAGAAAAAGAGGTGGGTGAGTCTGTGTTTGGAACAAGATTCAACTGAAGTTAAAATAAAATCCTCAGATTTAAGTTGTTTGTGAAGAAACACTACAAAAAGATAAATGACGAAATAGAACTAAATTAAAAACCTCAATAGAAATACAGTGGTACCTCTACTTACGAATGTCTCTACTTACGAAATTTTGTACTAAGGAAATTTCTCAGCAGGAAAATATTGCCTCTAGTTACAAAACAAATTTTGACTTATGAAAGGTAAAAATACAGCATGGGCTGATACTTGCAGCTCTCACAGGTTCCTGAATGCAACATTCTCATAGCTCCTCTGCCAGTGGCTATTACCTAGTATCTTCCTGGCATCCCATTGACTAGGGGGACCTCTGTGTGGAGCTAGATCGGTGTTTATGCAGGGTCCTCGTCATTTGGCTCTCGACCCGTGAGGTGTTCTGATAGTTTTGTGCAAATATATTAACTTTTTGAGTATGCACTATGGACCCCAAGAAAGTGATGGAGAAAAGATGAAAAAAAAAAGAAGAAAAGAGGTTTTTTGACCGTACAAACAAAGCAAGAAATAATAGAAAAGCATGAAAATAGGATGCGTTTGGTTGATCTTGCCAAAGAATATGGCCATAATGCATCTATAATCAACACGTTATTAAAACAAAAGTAAGTTTTTAGGGGTTTAAGGCATCACTTGGGTGGTTGGAGAAGTTCAAAAGGAGGACTGGAATTCACTGTTGTTTGGCATTGTGAGGCAGGAGCGCATGAACCAAAGAGGGCAAAAAATAATGAGGACAGCAGTTAAAAGGTAAATGACCACCGTTTTTATTCTTCACTCTATTCTTTGTTTTTTACATTATGCACAACTCTCATTTATTGTGTAATAATCTAATTGTAACATGTATTTGTTACATGTTTTGATGCATTTTCATGCTTTATAAAACATTTATGTCTGAATTTTGGGGGGCTTGGAACGAATTAGGGCATTTGCATGGAAAACATGTCTCTACTTACGTAATTTTCTACTTACATAATTTCTTCTGGAACCAATTAATTTCGTAAGCAGAGGTACTACTGTAGAGGGTATTTGAAGGGATGCAATAGCTATACTACACAGGCATTCACATAGAACTAGGAGTGGAGTTGAAATGAAGTGCTTTCCCCAGTGTTTGTGTGTTTGCTTGATTATGTATGGGAATACATTTAAACTACTGCTCTTCATCGTTTTCCAGCTTCTCCTTCACAGATCTGTTATAGATCCTAAAAATACTTGATACATGTTTTGTGACTACTCTGTGGAAGAACAGGTGAATCTGTCAAAGGACTACATAAAAATATGACAGCCTACCTGTCAGGTCCATCCTGGTGACCGACACTACCCGATGCCTACGGTCTCTCAGAGTGTAATGTCCCTCATCAGAATAGTTTACATTCCTGATCTCAATGTTCATGGAGTGGGTCTTTACCCGGTTCCAGTAGTCTGAGAGGTCCTGGGACACTGCAGCACCATCATGCACCTAAAGCAGACAAGCCACTGTCAGTTTGGTAAATGTCACAACACACAATGTGGCATTCATGAAGTTGTTAGAGGTAGAGCAATTACGATATACACTGCCCGGCCAAAATTAAGTCACACACTAATATTTCGTGTGACTGCCTGTAGCTTTGATTGCGGTGCGCATTTGCCGCGGCATTGTTTCGACAACCTCGTACAACGTTACACCATTTATTTCTGTCCAGAATTGCATTCATTTTTGGCTGAGTTCTTGTATTGACGATAGGAGTCAAACCACTCTGCAAGGTCTTCTCCACCACATCCCATAGACTTTGAATGGGGTTAAGCTCAGGACTGTGGGGGCAAACTGATGTGTCAGAATGATTCCTCAGCTCCCTGGACCACTCTTTCACAATTAGAGTTCGATAAATTTTGGCATTGTTGTCCTGGAATATGACATTGCCATCCAGGAGAAAAAATCCCTTTATGGGATTGCCTGGTCATTCAGTACATTCAGATACTCAGCTGACTTAATTTTTTTGCTGAATAATATTGCTGAGCCTAGACTTGACCAACCGAAGCCACCCCTGATCATAATCCTGCAATTTGCTTATTGAAACCCAAACGGTGACTTTTTTTTGGCCGGGCAGAGTATGTTTTTTTCAGAAGCAACTATTGCACCTCAACAATTAACTTTAACACACACATTGACCAAATAGGCAGCTGTGGCTCAGTGGTCTGCTTGATCGGTGGATCGATCCCCAGCCCACTTGTCGAAGTATCGTTGTGCAAGATACTGAACCCCAAATTCCTCCCAGTAGCTATGAATGATTACTAGGTGGTGCGTGTCACCACCACTGTATGAATGCCTGCTTGATTGGGTGAATGTTGGCCAGTATTGTTATGCACTTTGAGTGGTCAGTCATATTAGAAAATACAACATATTCTTCTGTGAGAAAAAAACATTCCCCATATTCTTAGCTCTGCACCTCCTGAAGTCCAGACAAAAAAAACAACAACTCCGTTTAAACCTTCATTTCCCCTGTCTTACTGTGATCTTGTTTAAGATTATACATTCTGTTTTTTTTATTCTTAAATTTGGTAATAGAGCAACAATGGTTTTGAGGCTATAGTGAATACACCACTGTATATGCTAAAACTATCTACCCATTCATAAATCTTCTAATTTTGGGGGCAGAAATTTAATATTCATTATGTTACGTCAACAGCAGGGCTTGCAAACCTAGGCTTTGTTCCTTTTCTCCAGGTCACTGTAGTTACAGGCCCACTGGGGAAATTATCTCACTGTGAGAAAGGTAGCATCTGTAACAGCTCCAGAATGCACACGCAGCATTTCACAGTGGACCACTCCAACAGCCACATGGGACACGCAACAAACTTCAGCATTTTGTCAGCATACTAATAAAACTCCTTATGTCTCACCTGCTTATCCATTTAACATAGAATTAATTCACAGAACAGATGTTGGATTCTCTCAAAATGTTTCTCCCTTGACTGACATCACAGAACAATGCCCAAACCTCATCTACTCTTTTGTATGTCCATAACATCCATCATCTGGTCTATACATCTCACCAGTGTAACATTGCCACCCTCCCCAGAGAAGGACAGTTCAGCGTCAGCCAGGTCAATGCCTTCCAGCGAGATGAGGAGACTCTCTCCTGCCACACACTTCAGGAAGTTACGTCTGGCTGGAGTGGGGATGAGAAGAATTAGGAAACTGTCCGACAGGAGAGAAATTCACATTGTGTGTTACATTTGTGTCTCCAGGCTGAGTATGTCTTGAGATAAAGGTTTTTACAAGCACATAACTCAAATCACACATCCAGGGATTTTATCTTGGTCAGTATTGCTATGTCCCAAATTGCATCTCAAATCTTTTAATAACACAAATACTAGTACAGTACAAATTACTAAATTTTTTACACCCTTGAGCATGTGCCGATTATAATTGATTTGTTTATTGCATCTCTAACAGACAATTCTACCTGAAAAACCTAATAGTATTAAAATTAATTCATTAAACATACAAATCCACTTCATATACTGGCTGACACACATTTATCAACACACTTTCAATTGAATTTAAATCATTCCTCTTAAAGAACACTGCACCAAGTTCTTCGTAATATTATTTAGAATGCTGACACCTACCCTTTACAATTTGACATAATTCAACTACATTGTGTATTTTCTAACTTTCTAAATACACTCTGTAGGATTCAACCCCTATATTTCACTTATCAACTTGTTCACAATCCTGGTGCTTCTGAGTAAAACTTTGCTGATCTATCCTGCAATTAAATATCAGCATTTGCATTTTTCAGAGTACTTCCATAAAGCTGTTGATATTGAGAGCTGCTGAAGTGAAAGTTTAATGGATTTAACCCACTGTACTTTTTTGCCCAACAATTTAAGGTAAGGAGGTTGCAGTTTTTTGTTTTATTGTCTGTTAGGATAAAAGTTCTGACCTCATTTTGTTTGTCGGTTTTGTGAGAAATAAAGTACGATTAAAGGAGCTATTAGATTTTATTGGTGATCCAGATCATCATCTGGACCAATCAATCAATCAATCAGGTAGCTTTTATTTGTAAAGCACTTAATTACATCAACAGACAATTGAAAGCGCTTTATCTAGATCCAGATTTTTTAAGTGTGCCTTCAAAGATAAACTCTACAAAGCTTGGACAAAAGTGACAATATCTGGCACAAATCAAAGTCTGACCTGGATGCAAGTGATATTCATGATGTGAATTCTAAATTCTATAGGCAGGTTTCTACGGTCTCAAGAATAACTGTTATTATGAAGGACAAACTAACATGGGGGTGTAGCTGCACAGTTACATATTGGGAAAACTGATCTGCCTTGACAAATGCTGCCCTCTCTGGGTACAGTCTTTCACAAAAGATCCAAACAATATCACAAGTTTATGGCGAACACAATGCTAACTTAACTCACATGTGACAGCCACTTTGACGGTGGAGATCTCATTATTCCAGTAGTCTCTTTGAATATACGTCCCCTGGTCCTCATAAGTCACCTTACAACATACAGACCACAGGAATACACGGTGAATATCTTGAGTCTTTGGCCACATTGAATTAAAATACTACCATAGTTCCAATCATATGAAAGATAACTACTAACCTTGTCAATGTACCAACGTCGATCACTGCCCGTGCCAGATATCCTGCCTTTGTTCGTCCTGCAGAAGATGAGACAATAGATGCATGGCAATCAACTGAAACAATGCAGAAAACATTTCAAGTGATCATTCTTCCCACAACCGGGACATGGGATATCCCTGAGTGCTTCTGACCTGAGCCTGCCCCTCTCCCAGTACAGAAACATCTTGTTGGGTTCATCGGAAGGAACGAATTCCAGCTTTTCTGCACTTTTGGGCAGATAGATCTTTAGCTGGCGACCATGGCTCAAACGTTCATGGAGATCACGGACAGCATAGGACTCTGAAACAAAGGTCGGTGAACAAAGATATATATATAATCACTCTCACATACCCCCACACAGAGATGATACTCACCCGCTTTGAGGACAGCTGCCAGCAGGATCACAACATTCCACATCATCTGTACAAAAAACAGAAGTGACTTCATGATCCGTCTGTCACACTAAGCAGCCTTTTCAGGCAGAGATCCGAAATAGCGATGGAATGAGGA
Organism: Antennarius striatus; assembly: GCF_040054535.1. Taxonomy (NCBI): domain Eukaryota; kingdom Metazoa; phylum Chordata; class Actinopteri; order Lophiiformes; family Antennariidae; genus Antennarius; species Antennarius striatus. The sequence continues at coordinate 14,314,342 of NC_090783.1, read as the reverse complement.
TCTCTCACCGCCTGGGCAGCGTGACAGCACACCTGTTTACAATTCTAAACAAGGGTTTGAATACAGGTGTGACATATAACAGCAGAGTCAGGATCTAGTTTGGCGTCTTACATGTGTTAAACTACAAATAGAAAAACACCACTGCATTGTACAATGATTCACCCTCCTATATCACAGGGTAAAAAATTTTTAAAAATGTATTACCCTTCATCAACATCAACCCGTGTCTGTGGAATGCAGCTTAGAATCTCCTGGTTCATCAATGAAGAGCATTTACAAGTCCTCATTGAATTCTAATACTTTATTTAGGTATATTCTGGTTTATTCAGCAGCATGGAGGATTGTGTGTTTGCGTGTGTATGTCTGTGTGTGTGTATATAAGTCACAGTCAATAAACATTTGACAATAAAGTAGAATGTCTATCAGAGCAGTGTAACTTTCAAAAATCAACACTACAGAATAAGATCACAGCTATGGTTCAGCAAATTTACATTAAAGGACCATTAATAAACTAACCCTAACCCAGCATTCACACACTGTTTTGTTGTTTATGTTGTTATTCTGTCCATGAATGCATGTACCAATACAACTGGACCCGAAACAGCAAGACAAGGCCATTGTGTCACCATCACTTTCAGAGGAGTTGGATTTTCCTTGTTTACACATTGACACTAGACTGGAGTTTATGTGGGACATCAATCTATGATTTGGAGCATGTCAGCATGTGTTTGTGATTGTCTTTGTCTTGAGTGTGTAGTAGTTAAGAGTTCAGATGGGGCAATTCTGTGTACATAATGAGGACAGAAGTCAGATCCGTGGACAGTCATTGTCTTTAGAAACAGCAAAGGATCACTGGTCTGTGGATTTCACTGATTGAAACTCATCACAAGATCTTCATCTGTTGTCCTATCATTACTTGACAGTATGAAAGCTTTAAACTACACTGAGAAAATTAATCATCTATGTCTTGCTTAAGACTTAAGCAAGTCATAGATCATTAATTTTCTCAACTTAATAAGTTGTTAAACACATTCAAAGTTCATTTAATGCTGAGCATCAGTATTTCAGTTTCAGTGTAACACCTATATATAAAAACATGTTAAATCAAAGCAGTTCTAGGGATGTCAAAGTGATCCAAGGATTTGCTGACATTATCCCTGAAGTTATCAAATTAAACCCTGTGATTACCCCCATCCCATACTGGAAAATAAACCTTTCAAATAAAAGATGGACAGAAGAGATATTCTGTCCAAGATCTCATCAGAATGTAGGACACAGCCTCCTGTTCAGACAAATGGGGAGGTTGTTTCCAAACGTCCCTGTCATCAGAAAACCAAAAAATGTCAAACGTTCCGTTACTGTGGATATTTTCGACAGCACCTGAACGCCCCAAAGGCCCCCGCAGACCGGAGGCGCGCCCCCTCCTCCGAGATGAACTGGAATGAATAAAATTATCCGAGATGAAGGGAACAAAGACGAGTTTAATACCTGTAATCTCACAGGCATGTTCTGCTCCGTCCACGTTGTTAAACGTGTCTAAAGTGACTGGTTGTGACCACACGCAGACACGGAGAGGCGCGGCCGGGAGCGCCGATGGAAATAACAAATAAGACCAGTTTAAAATCTCAGAATAGATCAAAAAAATCAAGTCTCAGTGCGAGCGGTAACAAGGGTCGAAGGATGTTTGCCGTACGAAGTGAAACCGGATCCACTTCACGAAATCGAGACTCAGAAGATCGTTCCAAAATTATCCCAGAGTCGCGGTCCTCAGACAGACCATAGCGGCGGACAACAGGAGGCGAGCAGGGTGGACCCGGCACCATCGTTAAAGTTACTCTTTTGTTTCCTGTTATCTGAGCGCGTTGAGCCATGCAGCATCCGGACTGATTTAGGGAACTTATCATTAATGGATGCATGAATATTCTTACTGAACATTAAATTCAGTCGTGTAAATTAGTGTCCACCCGGTTTATGGTGTTGGACGTGTCAGATGAGTCGAATTCAGCCAGCTTTAGAGGAAAAGGGATTACCGAAGCTGTCAGAGGGCTTCAGCCCGTCTCACTTACCTTGAAGCGGGACCAGCTCGACCTCTCACGCCCCGAACCCGGTTCTAGGACAGTGTGTCTCCGACACGCTGAAGCCCGTCAAACCAGTCTGGAGCAGCGATGAGAGAGGAGCGGCCAGGAGGTGATGCCTTCACGGCCTGTCGGAAACATCCCCAAACGTCACAAAAATCCCTCTGGAACGAACGTGGTGCAGTGGAAAGTATTTATCAACACCCTAGATGCCTCATCCACGTTCCAATAATTATCTAACTCAATAAAGTTATCCGTATCGTAACCGGCTGGTGATTAATGACTGAGCGCTGGGCTCTTTAACTTTGATTTGAAAGAATCGGTTTTTCTGTGCGTGTAAAGAATCCGGTTTAAGAGACAAGATCCTGTGAATTGTGGAATAAAGTTAAATAGAAAAACCTTCTGCTGTGAGGCAACAGCGCCACCCTGTTGCCCTGGAGATACATTTGGTTATTATTTGGGCCCCACCCTACCCCTCCCCCCACAACACACACACACACACACACACACACACACACACACACACACACACACACACACACACACACACACACACACACACACACACACACACACACACACACACACACACACACACTGAAAGAGCTGTTCACCTGCATATAGCCATTTTAATAATACTGTCCCCATGAAGAGTTTTATTAAACTCTAAATATACATAAAACAAAAAACTGTTATTTTCATTCATTCTTTTTCCTGTTGGAATTTCAAACCAGTACCGACAATGTTTTACAATGAAGTTGGGGGGGGGGGGGTTATCGTCCTGGAAACTGTTGTCCTAATCCGTTCTTAGAGGATAGAGGCTTAGTGAGGCTTCAGGCTGACTTCACTACAAGTACTGAGAGGAACATGTATGCAAAGAAGACCTGTTCACAAATAGTTTGGAATTATTCCTTGTAACTCACATTAATGCCTGTGGCTCGTCTTCTGGGTTGACTAAAGGAAAACTGCTCCATTTCCACAGCTATTCAATTCTATCTGTTGATCTATCCTTCCATATATCTTGTCAAGATGAAGGACCGCCTGGCGCAGCTAAAGGAGGTGAGGAGACATAATTTTGTGTTGGAGAACCTGTTGCTCAGTCACTAGTAGATCGCTATAAACTATGTAACATAATATAATATAGTGTAATATAATGTAATATAATATAATGTAATATAATAAAATATAAAAGTATATTGTCACACATTGAATAATTTAGACTAATATCAACAAGAAATAGAATACAGTATTGCAGTAATATATAAACTGCATTCATGATTTCTTATTAGAAAATTAGGAAAAAGATCAAGCTGAGTATGAATGTGAATGAACACGTGAATGAATGTATTCCAGAGATACACAGAAAAGAGTGGTTTGAACCATTTTCTATTTACATTTATTAATAAAATTTATTTATGTGGTTTTAAAATACATTGGCCTGAAAACTAAAAACACGTGATCCATTTTATACAGTCAAAATATTATGTAAAGCTCAGCAGTTAAATTAGTTTGCTTTCATACTGAGATAAAGGAGCAAATACAAGTTTTAAATTTTGTTGAGCCTAGTCTGTAGATTTCATGTGAACGCATCAAGCATGCAGTCATCATGGTAACTGCAATTAGATTAACACTAGAGGTGGTTGTTCTTTTTAAAATAATTAGTTTGAGTGGTTATGGAGGCCGGTTTGAAAAAATATATTATATGTCTTTGTGATGGATGGATGGATGGATGGATGGATGGATGGATGGATGGATGGATGGATGGATGGATGGGTGGATGGATGGATGGATGGACGGATGGACGACTGATAGGCTCGTTGGTCGATCAATTGACAGAAAGACAGACAGGCAGAAAGATAGATAGATAGATAGATAGATAGATAGATAGATAGATAGATAGATAGATAGATAGATAGATAGATAGATAGATAGATAGATAGATAGATAGATAGATAGATAGAAAGAAAAATCGATCGATCGATCGATCGATCTTAATTCGTTCCTGTGTGTATTGAACAGAACAGCGATGCTGGAGGGGATGATGTTGTGCTTCCTGTGGAGAACGAGGCCTTCATGAATGACTTCTTTGCTCAGGTATCTATTCACATCAATCCCTTTTTTCCTCACATTTCTCAAAGAATTCCCATGTTGTTTTTACTGATCTGTGTCTGTCTGCACATTTCAGATTGAAGATATCCGTACCAGTATTGACAAGATTGATGAAAGCGTCACAGAAATTAAAAAACTCTACTCCACCATCTTGTCTGCCCCCACGTCTGACCAGAGTAAGTGATACATAAAAACAAAAACTGTTCTTTGCTTCAGCTCTCTTCATTACACTTTCATGTTTCCACTGGCTGAAGCTGTGGGTGGTGCGAAAGAGCTGTTCCAATTCATCTTGATGTTTTCTTCGTCCTGCTGTTGATACTGAGATGTAGAAAATTTAAACTGAAGGCCTCTGATTGGTCAGGGAAAATTAGAGAATCTATTGGCAATGTATGAAAATGTCTGTGACCAGTTTCCAGCACAAACCTTACCTACATCCAAGACCTGTCTGCAGTGGAAACACCAAATAGATTTTCAGTTATATAGAGGTGGGATGAGTTATGTGTGGAAGCAGCTAGATACACACGCACAAGAATATTCAATATTTTCAAGCTGATAACCATCTGCTGTTCTTTATTTGACTTTCAGAAACACAAGATGATGTTGAAACCATAACAAATGAAATCAAGAAGTCTGCCAACAATGCAAGAAACAAACTAAAGAGTTAGTATTTGTGTATTCTTCACTAATGAGAACAGCTACATGATCAGTCATGTTTCTTTGTCTGTCCATATGACATCACGATAAAATATCATCTATCTATCTATCTATCTATCTATCTATCTATCTATCTATCTATCTATCTATCTATCTATCTATCTATCTATCTATCTATCTATCTATCTATCTATCTATCTCTATCTATCTATCTATCTATCTATCTATCTATCTATCTATCTATCTATCTATCTATCTATCTATCTATCTATCTATCTATCTATCTATCTATTCATTAATCTCTGTCTGTCTGTCTGTCTGTCTGTCTGTCTGTCTCTGTGTCTGCCTGTCTGTATGTCCGTATAAGGGAATGTTTTTGACAGAAAAATTGTCTCAAATTAAAACAGGATATTAATTGGGGGTTTAAACTGAACGAATGACATGAATAAAAAGATGGAAAAGTTTTCATTTGGCTTTAAAGTCGTGATGACAAAGGTTTGTAGAGAAAGATTTCTAAAATTCTCAAGCTTAGATGCCTGTTGGCCAAAAGAGGGTTTATCATGGATTGGGTAATGCTAACAAACATGTTACAGATGAGAAATGTTTTAAAATCTAGTTTTCTAATCAGTATTGTAACATGACTGAACATCTGACACTTATTACTCAAGTTTCATCTTGTTATTCGCAAAACTGTTGAAACTGTTAGAGCTATCCTTTTCCCACTTTTGCCTGTTCCATATCTTCCTCAGGTATTGAGCGCCAGCTTGAGTCAAACACAGATGAGCGAGCCTCAGCCGATCTCAGGATACGCAAATCACAGGTCAGACAATTTAAGTAACAAACGTGGATGGAGTTCACCTAACCTTAATTTCACTGAGCTCAAAGTGGAAACAGTTAAAGAGTGTTCTTTTTGTTGTTGTTTTTTAGCAGGTTGAAAGTCTTCATCCCACTTGTAGGATCAGAGGATCAGAGACTGAAACTGTTTTAAGAAATTTACAAATTCCTTATCATTATAAATCTTAGCGTCAGGTTTCATTCTCTAAGATAGAATCCTCAAACATTGGATTGGTCACATCAAATTGTCCGTAGATGTGAGTGTGTGGGTGAGTGGTTGTCTTTCTTGTGGCTGCGCGATGTGCTAGCAACGCGTCCAAAGCGTACCCCGCCTCTTGTTCTTAGACAGCTGGAATAGGCTGCAGCAGACTCGTGACGTGCAAAGCAAATAAGTGTCTGTAGACGAGATGATTACAGTCGTCTTGTCTACAAGAAAATGGGAGAGCGGATGATCAACACAATACACCAATATACTCATTGGTTTGCTGCAGAAAGTTTATGCAGCAAATATAATTGAGGTTTGTCAAAATGAAAGACCTTAAATGCTTCTGCAGAAAGCTTGTTCCATTTTTCTTTTTCATATTATGTATTTTGCTCCGTGGTGCACTGGCATCACGCCTCTCGGCCATAAGTCCGTAGGGTAGGCTCCAGCAACCCAGCGACCTACGATAGAGGAAGCTGCAGTTAAGAAGATGAATGAATGAGTGAATAAAACGTATTTTATGAATCGTTACTTATTATTGTGGTAATGGTGTTCATGTGGTAAACTTACACATACTGTACGTTGAACAGTGGTCAAGTTAAATTAATTTCAAATAAATTAGTGATTAACGGCTGTTTTATGCATATCACATTCTCATACTGTTCAAAACTTATACATTTAAGTTTTACAGTGCATGGTTTGTGCAATTTTATTTTCCCAGCATGCTATCCTGGCCAAGAAGTTTGTAGAAGTGATGACAAAATACAACGAAGCTCAAGTTGACTTCAGAGATAAGAGCAAAGGCAGAATCGCACGACAGCTGGAAATCAGTGAGTGGTGGTAGATTTTAATACACGTTACAATCAGACAGACGGAAGACGTGATCAATTACAGTAAGCCCCCATTTGAACACATTTTGGGCACTTGAAGATTTTTGAATTTCTATTCATGATCTATGAACAGATTTACATTATATTTTTCTTCATGCCATCCATCAATCAACTTTTACTGATAAATCGCTTATTAACATCAACAGCTTTACAATATCAGACTGTCTTAAAGCAGCCTAAAACGAGGTACTTATACCTTCAGTTGGTATAATGGTGGTGACTCCCTTCTAGCCATGCTGACATCCGTAATTTGTAATTATTCCTTGTATCCTTTGTTGTTTCCGGGTCTCTGCCTTTCATAGGTTTCTGTCTGTTGACTTTCTGTGTCACTCCTGGCATATTTTCTGTTTGCTTTATTATTCTTATAAACTTTATAATATGAAGCCATCCACTATTTTATTTTTACAAAGTGTGGGACAGCACATAGTCAATTTCCCAAAATAGAATTATTCTGAGAATACACTTAGAACAGGGAGAAATGAGAGACTGGAAACACTTGCTTTGAACCACTCACAAATTGCTCGTGTTCTCACCTATGAGACCCATCCAAACTTATTTATTTATTTTTTATTTATTTTATATACTATAGTAATCCCCGACGGGAAATTAATAGCACACTCTGGTTAGTCAGTCACACACATGCACATATACTGTATGTTGTGTGCAGGTCTGAACACACATAAACTCAAGGGGCTTGTAGGCATGCGGTGGGAGGTAGACTGGGGGGCAGCACCTTCTTGGTGCAACTTGTAAAAGGGGATGGTGCCTTGCTCAAGGGCGCCTCGGCAGTGCTCCGGGTGGCTGGGCGGGAGCGGGAATCATTCACAGGGTTTGAACCAGCTCTTTGTTGGTCTGTCTCTACCATCGGTATTTATACACACCATTCAGCTGTAAACTTATTTTTAATGTTAAATTGCTTTTTCTGCTCATTACAGCGGGCAAAGCAACAACTGATGAGGAGCTAGAAGAGATGTTGGAGGGAGGCAACTCAGCTGTCTTCACTGCAGGGGTAAGGCCAACACCGTTACAGGATTACATGATATTTAATTAACACACAGTTCATCGCTGTATTATTGCAAAGTTTCAACACAATACTGGTCACAGTTCTGTTAATAAATTACTCTCCAACTTTGTAGGTCCCAGCCCTCCTCCTACCACAAAGACCACATTAGTTTTGTGGTCTTTGTGGTACCCTTGGTACTCAATCAATTTGTGCCCCTTCTTTCTAGTATTGTTATAAGCTAATACAATATATTGCCAAAAGTATTTGCTCACCCAACCAAATAATCACATTCAGGTGTTCCAATGGCTTTCATGGCCACAGGTGTATAAAATCAAGCACCTAAGCATGCAGACTACTTTTGCAAACATTTGTAAAAGAATGGGTCACTCTCAGGAGCTCAGTGAATTCCATTGAGGAACTACGATAAAATGCCACCTGTGCAACAAATCCAGTCGTGACATTTCCCCGCTCCTAAATATTCCACAGTCAACTGTCTATTACAAGACAGTGGAAGTGAGTGGGAATGACAGCAACTCAGCCACAAAATGGTAAGCCACGGAAACTGAGGAAGCGGGGTCAGCGGATGCTGAGGCGTATACTGTAGTGCAAAAAGGTCACCAACTTTCTGCAGTCAGTTGCTACAGACCTCCAAACTTCATGTGGCCTTCAAATTAGCTCGAGAACAGTTTGCAGAGAGCCTCAGTTAATGGGTTTTCATGGACAAGTAGCTGCATCCATGCCATACACCACGTGCAATGCAAAGTGTCAGAAGCAATGGTGTAAAGCACGTCACCACTGGATTCTAGAACCATGGAGACATGCTCTCTGGAGTGACGAATCACACTTCTCCATCTGGCAATCTGATGGACGAGTTTGGCACTTGCAGAGAACAATATACTTGTTTGACTACGCCAGGTGTAAAGTTTGGTGGTGGTGGGGTTATGGTGTGAGATTGTTTTGTAGGAGCTGGACTTGGCTCATTTGTTCCAGTGAAAGGAACTCTGAATGCTTTGTGGAAACAGTTTGCAGCTGGCATCTTCCTCTTCCAACATAACTGTGAACCAGTACACAAGAAGAAGAAGAAGGAGAAGGAGAAGAATTATCATTTATTAATCCCATTAGGGAAATTATTTGTCCACTCTTTATTGATGGCTCCGATCTTCTTTTTACCATTCAACTGTCTTTCCAAGAACTGTTACCTGTTATCTGGAAGTATTTGGCTGTGGTTTACTTGATTTATCTCATCAGAATGACATCTCTATTGCTATTAGAGTTCCTGGTGAAGTGGACCCATGAGTCAATTTCTAACTAATTCCATGATTTTATCCACGTAGAGTGTATGGACTCAGTATCCATAGTTGTTCTTTGTAATGATTTAGCTACTATGTCAAACAGCAGTGAGGTTAACCCTTATGTGTTGTTCCCATTCTTTAGCAGCTGCTTCATCTCTGTTGCAAGGTGTCCATGGAGGGTAGTTAATATTTTAAGGAAGTACATGTGGATCGCGTTGGGACTTGGTGCTGTCTGCCATTGAGATGGTTATTGGTCCTTCTTTTGGTAGACTGATGTAGTTTACTCTCAGGTCCACTAGCCATCATTGGTGTTATGTCTGTATTCCTTTCCCACAGTTTCTTGAGATTTTCCATCTCAGTTAGTGGATGTATAGATTTATACATTACCTATATTTGATTTGGTTAAATACTCTTTGTATTATTCTCTAAATTAATTTTCATCATTCATTGATTAACATACTATTGTAAACAAATTGATTTAAATGGGTGGATGGATGGTTGGATGGATGGATGGATGGATCAATCGTTGATCAATTGGTTTATTGATTACTTCCTTTTCTCCACTTAATACAGTTATATTCCATCCATGGGCGTGGAAAGACATACAGTTAATGTAAACTCGTATTTCATTGGTTGAAGGAAGTACATAACTACAATGTTATTTTTCTACATCTTGCAAAACAGTAAAGCCATGTCCTTGATACAAAGAGGACATTTTTATGGCTTTTTTTTTTTTTGCTTGTTTGTTGTCTGTATTAATGTGTATTCCACAACACACCTCATCCCTCGCCAGATCATGGATTCTAAGATTAACCAGCAGGCCCTGAATGAAATTGAAGCTCGTCACAAGGACATCATGAGGCTGGAAAGCAGCATCAAAGAGCTCCATGACATGTTTGTGGATATTGCTATGCTGGTTGAGAACCAGGTAAACACACATGACAGACACATGACACAAATGAACAGTCCTGAAATTGAAAAATAGGATAGTAGTAGTAGTAGTAGTAGTAGTAGTAGTAGTAGTAGTAGTGGTAGAATTGTTGGTAGTGCTACAAAAACAGTATTATGCAGCAATTATTTTATTGTTTTACACCCTTATTGTCAGTGACGTGCGGTCAGGGGAGGCAGGTGAGGAACGGCCTCACCTGCCATCATAAAAGAAAAAAATGGAAAATGGAAGAAATAAATTAAATGGTAGTTTTTATACAATGATGTGTATTATATAGTTTTTTTTCGTTTAAAGTAACACATTTTACATCATTTTTACTCAAAATTGCCAAATTTTCACGTTTACTGCTGAAATACTGAGCAGAGACCTGTGGTGAGACACCAGCCAGCCGAGCCTCACCATGGATTGCACAATGGCTCGGCTAGCAGTGCTAGCATGCTGTATAGTGAGACCGTAATGCTGTTTCTATATGTCACTATTAAAATGTTCAAACATGTTTGCTCTATGAACTAAATTTCCGTAATTTAGCTAAGATATTAATGTAGTGGGTTTTTTTGTCAACAACTGTATGTGTGTAGTACGTCTTTCTTGAGTTGAGCGATCCTGAAACCGCTGGTAAAAGGCACAAAGTGAGACACGCCGTTCTCTCATGGTACGAGAACGGCGTGCCCAGGGATTTGGCCAAAGATTTTTCTTCCTCGGCAATAGAAGTGAAAGCAAACTACAATCTATAGCAGGGGTGTCAAACTCATTTTCAGCGAGGGCAATATCAGCATAACGGCTGTCCTCAAAGGGCCAGATGTAACTGACAAATATAATTAAATGTAACTCAGTGTAATGTAATATAAGTGTAACTACTCCTTAATGTTAAATAACTCTGAATTTATTACTTATTAAAGTTACAAATATTAGTTGCACGAAAAAAATACGTTTGTTGGTTGCTCTGTTATATTTGTCAAGTTATGAAGCCCACAAAACTTCACCAATCAAGGATCAAACTATCCAAGTGAATAAAAAACATCAAACACAAGTTAGGACATTAACCTTGTTCAAAACATTTTTGTGAGAGTTAAAATGGGCTTAATTACTGCATTGTGGGAAATGTAGTTTTGGTCAAAGCACACTTTTGACCTACTGTATTTATTTTTAGACACTCTGACCTGTTATGCTCTCGCGGGCCACACAAAATTATGTGGTGGACGACATTTGGCCCCCGGGACTTGAGTTTGACACATGTGATCTATATTCAGCGAATCAACTGCAGCCATTCATTTGTTTTCTGCTCACCTTGCCTTACTTTATGAAAATGGAGGATTACATATCTCAACTCAAAATTTTTTTGATAATTTTGTTCTGAAAGAGCTGCGAATGGATTTCATCTATAAGTAAACATAACATATAAAATATGTAGGTAACAACATAACACGTTTTTTTTTAATCAAATGTGCTTATTCGTGTGTTACAGTTTGTATGTGTAAATAATTCTGCTATGATACTTTAAAAATAACCCATTCACTGTTGCTTATTAAATGGTGAATAAGCTACACTGTAGGTTCATATGTTTGTAAACATCTTCATCTGATTATGATGAAGTCAGTGCTTCACCAGCCATGAACCTCACCGCACATCACTGCTTATTGTAGCCATGTAGGTTTTCTAAACTTGAAAAACAAGAATGTGGGAACACTTGAAAGTCAAAGCAAAAGTCTTTACATTGCTTGACACAATTTATTCCTGGAGATTCAGGCCCAAATTTTTAATTGAGTCGACGCAAAGAATTAAGGACACAGCATAATTATGTAATAGGTTTCCTTTGCAAAAGGTAAGTACAGTACAGTACTGTATATCCTGCACTGTTAATATAATTTGTAATAACCAACTTCATAATAAAACATCCACATCACAGAAAACTGGACAGTTGGAGCCTCCACTTTGACTTGGTTGTCTATAGAAACACTGTAGAAACAGATTTTATTTTTGGATGCTATTATCTTATTATTAACACAATATATTTTAGCTGTTTGTTTTTTTTTGACTGTTTTCTAACTTTGCTCACTATTCACCAAAAACATAAGCATGTTCAATGAAGACTTTCTGTTTCCACATTCCAACAAAAGGCATGTCTGTAAATATGTCTATCTGTACTTTCCTCTTTCACTTTCTTTCTATCCTTTCTTGTCTTGCTCTAGGGTGGTATGATTGACAGAATTGAGAGCAACATGGACCAATCAGTGGGCTTTGTAGAGAGGGCAGTGGCCGACACTAAAAAGGCAGCAAAATTCCAGCAGGAAGCACGCAGGGTAAGATGAAACTGTTTCAAATGTGTTCACCTATTAAAATCATGTTTCAAGTCCCAGTAGTTCAAGATACTTGTAGGGATTTATGTTTTTTATGAGCTTGTTTCATCTGATCATTTTTAAAAGATCTGAACATCTTACCTTTATTTACTGAATAGATTAATTTCTTTCATTTGTCTTTAATTAGGAAAGCAACATTGGTCAAGCATAATTACCTTTTTTGTTGTATTTCCCATTTTTCAACCTGAATTGTTTGATTGCAGAGCTCTTTACCTCAATACATTTAACTATGTTTATTTCAGAGCAAGGAAACCACTCGTGATGCCATTTCATACACTGTATTTTAATCTAGGGAAATGCCTTGACTGTCTAATATGGCAAAAAAAACTGTCGTCATTAATAGATTTTTTTAAATTACAGATTATGTAAGTATGTTGAGATACAGATTATGTTTAGAATTTGCTGTGATCTGTTCTTCGGTCATCTGGGTTTGACCTTGAGCTCCTCCTTAATTTGGTCATAAATTGGATTTAATGTTCTCAGTCTTGGTTTGCCTTGTGTGACTTGAAATACACTGAAGTGTGTGGATTATGCTCATGCTTCCTTTTCTTCTCATTTCCAGAAACAAATGATGATCTTCTGCTGCTGTGTGATTTTGGTGGTTATCCTTGGCTTATTTGTCTACAGCTTCATCAAATAAAATATTTTAACCAACCATGAAGCCACCGAACAGCTGAATCTATACACTAAAGAATGAAAGGCACCGACTTTCCAACTCAGTAGAAATAGATGCTGTATTATTTATCTTTTGTAAGTTATTTTCTTACTTTCTTTACCTTTTCAGAGTGATCAATGTTTAAATTCACGTGTCTGAATAAGTAACAATATATCCAGAGAGATATTTGGTAGAACATATCTTATTTTATGAAAAAGCTCTTTAGCTTGCGGATAACTGTACGATGTCAGGGTAACAGAACAACCTTAGAATGACCTCCTGGCCCAATTATATTAAAAACTTCATGGATGCTAGACGTATTATAGAGCTGTTATATTGCATAAATTGTCTGTTTCTTCATATTTTGGTCTTCCTGAGCCTCACATCTGTTTTAGTATAACTTTAAATATAAATATGTGCAGTGGTTGTCAAACAATGTTGGTATAAAAATGTAGATCTTTTTATGAGTGCTGAGTTTAGATTACAGGGTGAGTGATCATAAAGATATTTGTCATTCATTGTGCAGAGACTATAAGTAACCACAGAAAATATGGTCTTAACCTGGCAGCTTTCCTGTCCTAACAGGGTAAAACATTTTTGGTTAATTATATGTTAATGTAGGCTACTATGTAGGTCTTTGTTAATTTTTTTTCCCACATGAAGTAGATTTAATTTCATTGGCATGCCCCATGCATCTCTGTGTCCTTTTGACTAAAAGGAAATGTTTCCTTATAAAACTGTCAAACCTGGAAGAAAATTGTAAAAGTGATTCAAAAAGAAGCTGTAAACTGTTATCTCAATTTCAAAGATTTAAGAGACATTGTTAAGGTTTCAGGATCTGCCTTCACTCTGATAGAAATAGTAATGATATAAAACTGTTGTCATATGCAGGAAATAATATGAAGGGATTTATGAATGACAAAGAACTGAGAAGCAGTTGCTCTTAACATTGTAATGAAATGAAAATGTACCGACGTCTCACAGATATCGCTGTAGCCCAGCTAGATCATACCAGACTGGTCATCATTGTGATGCATATGAAGTCAGTATCCTAAGTATTGAGACAGTTGTTGTTATTATTTTTTATGTTTGTCTGTTACTATGTTTTCATGTGGATTTTTTAATACTGTTCCAATACAAACATGTCATGTTCTGAATAAGCATCTGCAGTGACTCCATTGTAGGTCTTGAACCACGCAATTTTAAGAAAGTCCATTTTCAGACAAACTAAATGCTTCAGTTAGATGTGGAACCAATTACATACAGATCAGTGGTTGAGTTTGTCAGATTAGAAAAGGATATTACAACATTTGTATTATATTTTATCACACTGGCACTGCCTTGAGGTGTTTTCTTGCTTTAGGTGTTTGTTGATTGTTCATTTTAAAGAGTCCTTTGACTTTAACAAATGTGTGTGTGTGTGTGTGTGTGTGTGTGTGTGTGTGTGTGTGTGTGTGTGTGTGTGTGTGTGTGTGTGTGTGTGTGTGTGTGTGTGTGTGTGTGTGTGTGTGTGTGTGTGTGTGTGTGTGTGTGTGTGTGTTCCTTTTCCTCTTAAAGAACTGCAGTAGTCTTGTTTCAGGCCACGGTTTGGCTCAGAATGATCTCTGACATTTCCATCTTTCTCTGTGTTCTACAGTAGATCCACAAATAGCCTGACTGACTTCACGGGAGTGACCAAAGCCTTCTGTAGTAGTGTCAGAATGCTGTTCCATTTCAGCTTTAACAATTTTTGCATTATGATACAAGAACTGAATCATTAACCTAGCTGTATTTAGAACCCCTGTGAATGTTAATGTGCCACTTTCTTGTACAGATCCAGCTGCTGTAAACTCCATTTTTCTAACATCCAATGTTCAAAAAATCTAGATAAAGTAAATCAGTTGTGAATTGATAAATTGATGCAGATACATTGGTGCAGTAAACAGTAAATTAATGCAGACCCCTATCCATGGGAAACACAGAAGTTGACTTTTGCAATTATTTTCTAAAATGATGTCAATATACGTAAATCCACACATCAGAGACCACATCATCTGAATCACAGGCTTTCTTCTTCTGACTTGGCCTGTTTCTATCCAGGTTCCCCAGGAAGGAACAAACTAATATACTGTATATATATGTATATATATATATATATATTGCTTTTCTACCAATAATACTAATGGGTTAGCTGAAAACAGGATGTGTGCTGTAAACAAGGCTGGTTACGAGTGATGCTACATTTATTATACAACCACAGCAGTAGTCAACGCTCGCCTTAGTTCACCTTTATTAGTATTAGCTTGTATGATGATAGCACTGTGATTTTTTGTGACTTATTTACTGATTTACGGAGGTTAATCTGAAGTGAACACACCATTTCTATTATTTTACCAGCAATAAAAACAAACACGTTGTTATTTATTTTGCTTATTGTAAGTATTTTAATTTCTTTCATTCGATTGCGTTCCGGGACTTCCTCTCGCTTGCCGTACTTCAAGCGTGTGCTTACGTACATGAAGGACACGTTACGGTGACCAATCACAGGAGCCTTGCAACATTTTCTATCCAATCGACAGACGCTTGCCCCCAGACACTTCCATTTATGGATCTGCAAGCACTTCCCGGTTGAGGTGAAAGCTACAAAACGTGTCCGTCCGATGCTAGCGTGTGGGGAGAGGAGCGCTGGACGTAGGAAGCATCACACATGACAGATCAGTCCGGCGTCTGAAACCGGATGAGCCTGTGTGACATGGGGGTACGTACCGGATCATCCTTTATATTTGAGCAAATTTTGTTTATGGGGTGACGATTTGTCATACTGAGTCATGTCATGATGGTTGGTGCGTTGTGCTATCGCAGTGATTGGACATTAGCCATGACTGACTGGGCACTTATCCAATGATCACCTACGTTTGGATATATCAACCAATGAGGTAGACGGTCGTTTCCCAGGCGTGCTGCTATTGGTGGTCTCGCTACATTTTGTACGGCTATTGGTTATTTCTGTCCTTTCGCTTGAGAGGCACTGCTGTCGTCCTATGAGAGCTTTCCCGGCTTCTTTGTGATTGGACGCTGAGAGTTTGGGGGCGTGTCTTGTGAATGTTTTGTGATCGGATTGAAAATGGCGGCTGTTTGGAGAACATATTAACTTTAATCAGTTCTAACAGCAGAAACGATCTGCACTCCTTTATCGCGGAGCTTTGGACATTTCTGCATGTCGTTATTTTAATCAGGACTTGAATTCATCCAAAAACTTGCATCGGTGGAGGAGCAGCTCTGGAATCCCGCTGCAGGAGCTGCACACGGCTGGAGGAACAAAGCTCCAGCACTCCGGCGGGCTTGATTTCACTATCATTTCAAAAAGTTTTAGTGTGACTTGGTGTCGTGTTCTCGTCTGAAAACGAGCTCCACATTTGGAGCTCAAACATTCTGTGAGCTCACCAACGAACGATCATCGTGAGGTTACATGACTTCAGGAGCACCGAGGTCTGGGTTGCATCGAGCGACTCCAAAGTAAAAACAAGTTGCGCTCCGCTGCTGAACAGGCTGGAGTCCTGATGGGGTCTCGGTAGGTTCTGGTTTAAATACCTGCGTTGGGCTGGATAGAGGTGTGTTTCCCAGTGATATGGATGATTCCAATCCGCGATACAGCAAAAGACTGGTAAGTTGTGTTTTAATGTGGAAGCTCTGACAGCAGTGTTTATATCTGTTGAGTAATTATAATTGATAAGGAAAGATGTGTCATTCACAAGAAATGTCCTCTATGTGTAATCACCTCCGTAATTTTTATTAGGTATACATTTAGAGTTAATCCTGATCTATGTAATGAAGCCAAAATGTAGAAAACTCTTCTCTAAATACCGCTCAAGTTTTCCATTATGTCCTGGCTCCTAAAACCAACACCTCTGAATGTGTGGCCCTTGTTGAAAATAAAGTCTGCCCTTAGAATCTGTCATTATAAAAGCGCCACAAGTTACTGGTGTTTGAAAGTTGACGACTACCAGAATCAGTGATTTCATCTACATTCGGATTTTTTTAATATTATCATCATATTATCATGTTATAGTATGCAGTCAAATCATTTTCTTTTTTGTTCAGTTAAATGATGTAAACTGAAGCTGAACCATTTCCCAAGTATCTGAGGTTGATTTTAAACAGCGTGTTGTTTTCAACTTTTAAACTTTAAATGGGGACAGGAATAAAGAGCTTGGTAGAGATTGTGGTGCCATGGGGGGAATGTTCAATTTGGATTATTTCTGTCAACTCCCAACAACTTCTTTTCATTTTTTAAAATCTTTTTAGACAACTGTTTCTTGCCTGTAAAACCAATTCTTATTTTTTTAAATTTTCTATAATAATCCCCGAAGGGAAATTAAGAACACACTCTAGTTTCATCAACCATGTGCATATATATTGGTATGTACAGGCCCTTGTAACACACACACACACACACAGGGGGCCTGTACGCATGCAGGGGGAGGTAGAGTGGCGTGTAGCTCCAACATGGTGCGTCCCAAATGAACAACTTGTAAAGGGGGATGGCGCCTCGCTCAAAGGCGCCTCGGCAGTGCTCCGGGGGTGAGCTGACACCTCCTACTGTCAGCTCGCACTCCAGGTGGCTGGGCGGGAGCGGGAATCGAACCACCGATCTCGGATCATAGGACCACCCGCTCTACCCCTGAGCCACTGCCGCCCCCAGCAGTGGGGCTTACAGCTCTTAAAGCTCCTGATCTACAGATCTTGCTCTTGACTTGATTTGATTTTCTCATTCTTTTTTCATGCTGATGCATTTATTTTCTTTGCCCCATAGCATATTTTCATCCTTCCTTCCTTTTCCGTAGCGGGCAGGTACCCGGAGACGTTACCATGACGATGGCATCTCGGATGAGGAGATCGATGGAAGGAGAACTTTTGATCTGGAGGAGAAAGTCAGTAGTCAGAGGTTCAATTCTGACCGAGTCCTTCGCATGGAAGGAAGAGGTGGGCGAGCTCAGTCAGTGAGGTTGATATTGTTTGCATGTGGACACCTGCTTCTTGGGTAGAAACGCATATCGGAAACGAGTTTTTATTCTTCTGTTGTAGCTGTTGACAGTTGACATTGCTGACATACACGTCACGATAGAGGTCTACAGTGAACCGCTTATCATTTAAAATTTGTGTTCTTTTGTCACTGAGGCAAAATCACAAATCGTAAAGAAACCTCACAACCAAAAGTGAAGTTGTAACTTTTTCTTTATGTCTCAGACTTCACATATGAGTTCATCCAGAGAGGTGGATTGAGGGACCCGATCATCTTTGAGAAGCCTGATGGACTGGGCATCAAGTAGACCTCCTCATTTTTTGACTCATCTGCATCATGCATAGAGCTTACTGCATAAATCTTTACTGCCCAGTCTGTTGTTAACACCACTTCTTCTTCAGGATGCCAGATCCAGACTTCAGTGTCAATGATGTCAAAATGTTTGTTGGTAAGATTTCGCAGGCATACAAAGTTTCATGTTCATATGCAAACTGTCTGTGGGTAAAATGACTGTGACCAATATTTGTTACCGATCGTTAAAATTCTCACAGGTAGCAGACGTATGATCGATGTGATGGACGTGAGCACCCAGAAGGGGACAGAGATGTCCATGGCTCAGTGGACACGTTACTATGAGACGCCTCCGTGTCAGAGAGAGAAGCTCTATAATGTCATTAGTCTGGAGTTCAGCCACACAAAGCTGGAGAACCTGGTCAGGAGACCTGCTACGGTACGTACACACACTTCTAAAAGAGCCTGTTCAGTAGTATATAGTAATGAGTAACAAGAATACATCACACAAGCAAGTCACTGGTAAACTCATCTTTCTGGCTTAATCTGACTGTGACCCACACCGGATCAGGCTAGTTTCCATAGTAACTAAAATCAGTTGAACTTGCTTTATGGAACCATAGCAAGTGAATCTAAGCCAGGCTAACCAGAATTAGCTTTGCTTATTTGGAAAGCGTGTTTTGTGAAACAAGTCCGTGAACTTCTTCTCAGGTGGAATAGTAATGAATAGAATGAGGTAAAGGTAAAAAAAAAAGCCATAACATGTTCTGCAATGGAATGGTGATTGTACCAGTGATGGAGGAGGAATGAAGTCCTAAAGACGGTGATGATTAAAATCTGTCCAGTTTATTTAAAATATTGAAAAGGCAACAGCAATAAAATAAAATCCTGTAGGGAAGGAATGCGTGTAAACTTAAAACGCTTGTTTTTGCCACTTCACCACTCATTCCTGTATTTGCACCTGCTTCAAATGCCACAACTATTGTTTTCAAATAAAATCAGGTAAGAACGTTTTAGACACACTAGCAAACAGAAAAATATTCATGATCAAGAAACTTCTTAGGTGTTGGTAATAACAGAGAAAATCCAGATCTATGACTGGACTCTGCAGGTTCAGTGCACACCTGCAGCAGCTCATAAGTGATCATTGACAGATGCTGAAGATATTTGAACTATCTGCAATCATACAATAACATAACCCTTTGGAAATACAGTATTTTCCACACTATAAGGCACACCTAGAAGCCTTTAAATTTCTCAAAAACCTGCAGTACGCCTTTTAATCCCGTGGGCTTATATATGAAAATGGTTTTAAAATAGGCCATTCATTGAAGGTGCACCTTATAGTCCAGTGCGCCCTATAGTGTGGAAAATACTGGATATCCACACACATAGTTGTTGCACTTGCAAATGTTCAGGTGACAAAAGAGTGGTCTGATGTACTGTTTGTCTTGTATTGGTTTGTGTGTAGGTAGATCTAATCGACTGGGTCGACAACATGTGGCCCCGTCACCTGAAGGAGAGACAGAGAGACTCGACCAACTCCATCAATGATATGCAGTACCCCAAAGTTCAAAAGTACAAAATCTTATTTCATCTGATCAACAATCTCAAAGTAAGGTAATGGGTTTGATTTTAAATTTAAGTTTCATGTTGCTGATCTTGGCGTGACTCTGCAGATACTGTCTGATGAGCGTTGAGGGCTGCTACACAGACTTTCACATTGACTTTGGGGGGACTTCAGTGTGGTACCACATACTGAGAGGAAGTAAGGTGAGTTGAGAAGGAGCTCAGATGGATTAACAACAATGAATGCTGTATTTGTTGTTCAAAATGGAATCCAGGTTTGAATGATTTCCTTTCCAGGTTTTAGAGCGACAACACATTGTGGATGGTGTGTTTGAATTTATTTATTTTTTCCTCAGGTTTTCTGGTTGATCCCTCCCACCCCTCAGAACCTGGAGCTGTATGAGAACTGGGTGCTGTCGGGGAAACAGGGAGACGTTTTCCTCGGAGACCGAGCATCTGATTGCCAGAGGATTGAGTTGAAGCAGGGATGCACCTTCATAATTCCCTCAGGTACACAAATCAAGTTCTCTCATGACTTGCTGAAGAATTTAACAGCAATATAATGTTCGTGAGCGTTTTGTCCACAGGCTGGATTCACGCAGTCTACACGCCTGTGGATTCTATGGTGTTTGGAGGAAACTTCCTGCACAGCTTCAACATCCCGATGCAACTCAATATCTGTAACATAGAAGACAGAACGAGGGTAAGTGCAAGAGCGCTCTCTTACAGGTTGTAAAGGACGGGCATCATTTCCTACCCTGTTCATGCCAGCACTGCTGCGGCTTTATTCCGTCCTGATATTATGTATGAACACATTGAAGGCATCATGGCGGCATGCGTTGCCTGTAATTGCTAAATGGCTTTTCTTCCTCCACCACAGGTTCCAGTGAAGTTTCGATACCCCTTCTATTATGAGATGTGTTGGTATGTGTTGGAGCGCTATGTGTTCAGCCTGACCAAGATCTCCTACCTCACACCAGAGTTTCAGAAACACTCTCTGGGCATCGGTAAGGATACAAACCAAAGACGCCTCTAGCCGTTCACTATTCGTGTCTTTTTTTGTTTTAAATTGGTTACAAATGGAATGTGCAACTTCTCGTCAGGACTGACGAAGCCATCTGGCTCAGTCGCAGCTAACGACGAGATGAAGGAGGATGAGGGGAGTGGCAGTGATGAAGAGACCTCAGAGATGCAGTGTGACAGGCCTACAGTTAAAGTTCATCTGACTCCGCTGGAGCTGGAGGGAATTTGGAACCTGCTGGGAAAACTGGAGAGTTTACCGTCCAACAAGAAGTGGGTCCCAGCTGGGATACACAACGCCCCCGCGCTCATGACACACATCAAGGTACGACTGCATGTCTTATCGAGACTTTTCTGTCCAGCGCCCTGCTTTCTCTCCCCCATGCTCACTCTGCTGTCTTGCAGGCACTACTGAAGGAACATGCCAGTGACAATCCCAAGTTGTCCTACACAGGAAAACCCATCATCAAGTGGCCAAAGAGAGTAAGTCTTATTTTTTTCATAACACAGTAGCCTTTTGACATTAAAGTGACTCAACACACACGTTTTTGAAGGTACGAGCCATGGCTCGGTCCATATTTTTGTTAAAGATACGAGCAAAAATCTGTTCTGAGTTGCGCTTCAGGACAAGTTTTTTTAATATAATTTAGAGGGCTTTTTTACTAGATTGGAACAGATTAAAAGTAGTGTTAAGTTGTAAGGGGAAACATTTGTTTGCGCTACGAGTAGATTGACTTACAAGCTCAGTCAATGAATGAATCAAACGAGTATCTAAAGGCATTACTGTGGTAACAACGATAATGGTGTTCTGACATCCTACCTGAAAGGTAACTGGTCTCTGCTTTCAAAATTCATTTTATTTTAGTTTATCAGCATACAAATATCTGTAGGATGGAGACACCATTGCTTTTTTATCAAGCAAATAACATTTTTCAAAATGTTCTTTTTTGAACAAGTAGTGCAGTAATGTCAACACATGCTAATCTTCTGAAGTGCAGCCTTTTTCTTTCTCTCTCGCTCTCTATGGATAGACAGATGGATGATACATAGATACTGTAGATGGATGGAGAGATACAGGGATATAGATACAGTACCAGTTTATTCTAAATAGCTTTCCCAAGAATGTCTACTAAAACTGTTAGTAGTAAAGTGAGTTGATGACACTAAAACGAATCAAGACCATTCATCTGAAATAGGGGGAAAGGACATCTCAGGGTTTGCTGCTTAATTCCATCAATAGTCCAGTTTACTTCAGATACACAATATTTGTTCTTTTTCCTCTGGTTACACTAGCTAATGTTTCTGCTTCATTTTTCTGCTCTTCTCCACTAGCCTTCATGGTACCAGCCTCCTCCACCACCTCCTCCTCCTCGTCCTAAATTGGCCTCAACTCCCATCATCCCACGTCCACAGAAACCAGCCTCCTCCATGTCTGTTCTGAGACGGCGGAGGGTCAGGTGTGTGTGTTTGTGCGTGGGGGAGGATCTATCAGTCTGAACTACAGCTAAGATTTCCAGTTGTTTGACAAGTCAATATTAAGCCTTTTTTATTGAGAGTCAAAATATCAGCATTTTTTGTGCAGGTGTAGATTTAACTGTATTCAAGGATAAACTGTTATAGGCAGCTAGTGTGATAAAAATGTAACGCTGTTTGTTTATCTCCTAGATGTAAGCGCTGTGAAGCTTGCATGAGACCAGAGTGTGGAGAATGTAACTTCTGCAGAGACATGAAGAAATTTGGAGGACCAGGGAAGCTCAAGCAGACCTGTGTTTTACGTCAGTGTCTCTCTGTAAGTCTAATTCATTTCTTCCTCCACATATGTTGAACCTGTCGGTTTTTTAACTCGTCCTCTGCCTCGTCCAGCCGGGCCTTCCTCTGTCTGCAGTGTGTGAGGTCTGCAAGGAGCCCAATCAGGAAGAAACTGGAGACTCATCCCTTACCCTGATGGAATGTTCCAACTGTGCACAAATAGTCCATCCTGCCTGTCTCACGGTAACACACACACACACACACACACACACACACTTGACATTTAAACTCTGCACTGCAGCCTCATAAATGTCCACAGTGGAACAGAAAGAAAGTCTTTATGGGATAAAATGCTGGTATTCTTTGGGGAAAAACTAGCATTCACTACACATCTGTAGGAATGTAAGAATTTTAACACTGTGATATTAAAGACAAATCAGTCAGAGCCCGTATTTCTCCATATCTGATAGACAGATGTTAATGCATCCTCTTAATGTGCAGATGATAAACTCAACTAGGAGTCATGGAGTTACTGTATGTCTGGCTGCTCAGGAACAGAACCTGTAATCGTCTTTAGTCCTCTGACTTTGTGGAATTGCAATATCAAATTACTGGTGTTTTTTGTTCTAATTAGGCACACTGTAGCACACGTTGCATAGGTCATGTTATACTGTTGGATGACCGTGTTTGGTCTCTGTTACACTATGAATGTATTTAGCTGGATATAAATAACAGTTTAGTCTTTTATTTGAACCTGTTTCTGTGTCTCCAGGTTCAGGGTGAAGGATTGGTGAATAAGGACTTGCCCAGTTGTTGGGAGTGTCCAAAATGTGTCCAAGGAATCACTGACCCAGAGGTAGAGAATTCATTCATTTCTTCTTTCTTTTTCTTTTTTTTTCTTTTTTTAATTCGCCCAAACAGCACTGAGGTGGGGGGGGGGGGACCTGCTTCTGTCGGTGGAGTGAAAAAGCTGCTTCTGGTCAGAGACTCTTTGCAGAGACCTGAACTCGGTGTCAGAATCTGTTGGTTGGTGTGGGCTAATGGGTATTGTGTGTCTCCTCTCTGGTCGTTTCTCATTATTTATTAATTTTTTATTTTTTTATTTTGTTTTTTTTGTTGCTTTATTTTATTTTTGTTTTATTTTTATTTTAACTTTCAATTGACTCCCTCAGTCATCTGGCAGTGATGAATCGTTGGTTGCCGGCCAACAGCAGCACATCCGTCCCCGTGGCCCCTTGGTGCTCAGGCTGGGTCCCGGGCCCTCTGCTTCCATAGGGGGTCCAGCGGGCTCCCAGCAGGATGGGGAGGTAGTCCGCTGTGGTTTCTTCCCCCCTCCTCCTCCTCCTCCTCTTCCTTGCTGCTCTTCCTCCACCTCAACATCACTTCTATTGGTGGCGGCCCCTCTGCCTTCTCAGCCAATCAGCTCGAGACTGGTGAGAGGTGTCGCCTGTTCTGCGTACATCCACCCGTCTGTGGCGTGCACTCCATTTCTTTTTTCTTTCTGTCTGTTTTCAAGAGAATAGACACAACTCTTGATGTAAATGTTACCGCTGAAACTGTCTTGTTGGTGGCAGACTGGTGACTCCATTTAAGATTGTTTATTTTATTTATTTATTTTCACAAGAGTAGTGCCTCCTCTCTCTGTTGGCTCATTTCATTTTGGATCTGCCTCCTGCGCTGGCTGGGTTCTGTACAGTTTTATTTTATCTGCTTTGCGAATTATTTTTCTCATGACTCATCTTTATTGACATTGTGCATCCTGGTTGTGTTTAAATAACCAACATATTCTCAAGTGTCATATTCAGATTGGAAGCACAAAAGTGCAGGAAAGGAAAGTTGAATATGAGCCTATTTTGCGTGTCAAAACAGGAAATGCTATGAAGCGTTCTGCAGGTCTGTCTGCTTTAAATTCTTACTGAACTGGAGCTGGACGAGTGTCAGAACAGACGTTCAAAATGTTTTTGTTCAATGGACGTCTTCACTCAACTTGAATCTTTGGATGGACTGCTTGAGTCCCTTCACTGCTTTTTCTCCATCAGTGCAATAACTGAACTAGTATTTGTGAGTTGACAGTGTGAGGGTGTGTGTGTGCTCCTCTGTGGTTGTCCTGACACTCCCAATGCAACATGGTGCCAAGTGGTAGAAGGGTGTTTGTCCTTGGGTACAACTGTCACTCCATAGAGTGAATAGTTTTAAATAACTGCAAAAAATCCAATTCTGTCTTCATCACTTGTCCTTTTCTGTTTTATGTCAAACACACATTTGAAAAAGTAACACAAAAAAAAGAAATGTTCTCGTGCTGTTTAATGTCAGAGGGGGTCAGTTGTGTTTTGTCCAATGTGCTTCAAAACATGAATTGACAACTGATGTTTGTATTCAGGTGTTTTTCAATTTGACGTGACTTCATGTAGTTTTAAACGGTTGACGCTGAAATGACAAAAATCAATGCAGGATGTAAGTCCTGACTTGTACAGCAACCATTTTTATTGTTAAATAAAAAAGCTGAATGCTTAAACAGTTTCACTAAAATAGTTTTTAATCTAAGGATACACACTGTTCAATGTTTGCTCCCTTTGATTTCTTTTTTATGTTCCATATAAAGTGATGTTCACTTCAAGTTTATGTACTAGGAGAAAAAAAGTGAGCTCTTGTTGATGTGCCTGAAAAGTATTTTGCAATCGGTTTTAGTGGAGTTTCGCTGATTTGACTGAAGAGAATTTTCTACTCAACATATTTCCTTTCCTTCAGATGATAATGATTGCGGGCTTGAAAAAAATTACAATTTCTCAATTCAACATCCTCAAATATTTATTTAGGCACAATGGAAACCACCAAAACATCTTTAGCTGACCAAAGACATTGTTGAGATTTAAATTTAATGACTTTAAGTTACTTAAGTTCTGATTTTTTCTCCCCAGCATTCAAGAGACAAAGGCGAAGGTCCTCTAATGGTGTGTATTGTGACCATTTTGATCCGTTCAGTTTATCTCTGAATGCGCTTTAACTTAAAAATGTGACACAAATGTTTGTTTCTGCTGTTATTTTGTTTTTTTCTACATGGCCAGAAGCGAAAGTCTTCCTCCCTCCTGGATGCTCGCATGGCTAAGATTTACCGACAGCAGAGACACAGCCGTGACGGAGATGACTCCGCCAGTGATGACGATGACGAAGGTTTGTCTAAGTTTTCTGATTATTCACCGGGAAGTGGAATAAAAGAGTGTTGCTGTTATGATTCTGCTCACTTCAGACACTTCCATTGATTTCCAGTTTCTCACAGAAGTAAGATCATGCTCCATACTCGAGGGGGGTCCCACTCTTCCAGGAGGGGTCTTGGTTCCCACAGGAGAGGCCTGCTGAGAGGAGGCTCCTCCCACAGAGGAAGCAGAGGGGGAGTCATGGCCACCAACTCCTCCCATAAGCGAGGGATGGGCATGAGGGAGGGGGGACGCCGGGGTCGAGGGGTGAGGCTGAGGGGAGGCTCCAGGATGCAGCGGAGAGGAGAGGAGTCTGAGGACTCAGACAATGACGATGATGAAGAAGAGGAAGAAGAGGAAGAGGAGGACAGTGAAGACGGCCGTAAGGAAGGACGGTATCGACCGCGTCGGAGGAGACGCAGAACGGATGACGAAGATGAAGATGAGGACAGTGAGGGGTTTGACCCAGAGGAGGAGGAGATTGACACACTGGAAGATGAAGAGGAGGACGAGGAGGATTTGGAGGAGGAAGGACAATGGGATTCAGATCTAGAACCTCCGGTCCTCCTTGTGTCTGATCTGAACGATGACCTTCTGAGCGGCTCGTACCTGACTGTGACTCTACAGCAGCCTCACAAGACCAAGAGACAGCCTGGTATGTCCTACTGGAAACCATGTCAGTATTAATTCAGCGTGAAGTTACTGGGCATGAACCAACGACCATGTTGAGCTCCAGCAGTCTTTTTCATTCCTCAGGCTCTATCGTCCCAAAGCTAGAAGCTGCCATGGGACCGAGGACGGCTGCAGTGGGTTCCGCTGCTCAGCAGGGCTTCATCCAGAGGAAGACGGCTCTGTCCAAACACTCACGACTCAAGTTTATCGACACCACAGCAGATGGTGTGACCCCAAGAGGCCCTGGCAGGTAGATTGAAACGCAGGGACATGTTTCATTCAAGTGTTCTAAGTTGACTGTTGTCACCACTTGTTCTCATGGTGTAAAATGTTGTAGTTTGATAACACTCCAAGCATGCCAGAGAAGATGAGAGGATTACATTTTCTGTACAAGCTGTAAATAACCTGTTAAAAATTATTTAATTACAGTATTTCCTGCACTATAAGGTGTGTACCTAAAAGTTTTTAATTTTATTAAAAACCAACAATGCACCTTGTAATCAGGTGTGCCTTACATATGGAAGCGGTTTTAAAATAGGCCATTCATTGAAGGTGCGCCTTATAGTCCAGAAAATACTGTATTTCCTCCGGTGGAGGCAATGTGAAGATCGGTGAGCATCAGTACAGTTCGTGCCAGGAAAAAGCACTGCAGATGTAATTTTGTATGGAACTAGCAAAGAGACAGACGTTTTAAGGACATGGGGACAACCGTCCAAAGCAGTGGAGGGTGTGAAAGAGAGGTGAAGAAGTGAGGAAGGCCAAGTGAACCAGATGGAGAAGAGTGACAGGAGTGATCTGTGACAGAAGGGTTCCAGCCAGGTCGAAAGGGAACGTCTGCAAGATCAGCTGTGATGTACGGCTGAAGGACAGGATGTTGGCCTGCAGGTGGCAGAGCTGAGGTTGTTAGGTGACCAAAATGGACAGGATTAAGAATGAGGACATTAAAGATAGAAGAGGCTCGTGTTGGACAGATTGATGGCAAAGTGAGAGATGAGATTGAGAAGGTTTGTATGCAAGAGAGATTTTACCTAAGTAGGGAAAAGGATGCTGAAGAATAGAGTTGCTGGGCAAGAAGAGAAGATGGAGACCAATGAGGAGGTTTATGGATGCAGGTGAGTGGTGAGGGGAAGAATGGTCCAGACTGAGGGTATTGGAAGAAGATACTGTGTTAACCCCTAATGGAAAAATGCTGAAAAGAGGGAAAAGAAATCATAGTAATAAAAAAAAGTACCATGTATCTCTTTGGTATCGTCTCCATCAGGGCTCCAAGAAAGGTTAAGGTTCTAAAAGGTGACATTAAAAGAATGCAGATTACAGTACTGATTTGTCAGTACTGCATAGCACATTTAAACAGCCAAGCTACAGTAACTAGTGATTTGTTTATCGACGGGACACAATTACGCAAACTGGAAACACAAACGACATTGTGGTCGAGTAAGGAGGTGTAGGCGTTACTGTTTATTGCGAAACACGCGAATGTCCTAATATTATAGTATACTGAATAGATTAAACACATTTTAGCAATGATTTAATCTATTTAATCTGTGTTAAGTTATTTTGTTTGTACTGTACTATCAACAGACAAAATACGTTTATCAGCAGTGCAAAACCAAATCAGATTTTATTTGTATAGCCTAAATTCACAAATGACAGTCAACAACAAATGATGCAGCCGACGTCTGCATCTCTGTCTCAGCTCTCTCTCGTCTTTTTACCAGCACATGGATGAGTGTAAATGTGCGTATCTCTGGATACTTTCAAAGACAATGTTAAACGTTTTGGACTACACATATTTGTGTGAGCAGATTTTATGTACGTTATGAACTTAAACAAGGACCGCTTGTGACTCCCACCCTAAATTTTACGCTTGCCCATCACTGCTCCGACCAGACTGAGTTCATACATTTGGTAATTTCATTTTTTGTTGTATTTAAATGAAAATGTTAAATAATAGAGTATTTGTGTTCGTATTTGTTTTAAAAATCATCAGGGAAACTTGGCCCTCAGACACAATGGGGCAAAGATTCTTTTTTTTGTCTGAGAGGAGGACATTATAAGGAGCACCTTCAGTGCAAGGCCTATTCTAAAACCCTTTTTCAAATAGAAGGCGCACCTGATTATAAGGCACACCTAAATGAATGACCTATATTAAAACTTTTTTTTAATGTATAAATTGCACTGGATTACAAGGTACACTGTCAGGTTTGAGAAAATGAAAGGCTTTTAGGTGTGCCTTTCATCATCCCACAGACTGAACAAATTAATTTGGATGTAGATAACCGACTAAAGGTTTCTACTGCTGCAGAATGTAATGTGTGAACATGCCAAGCCATAACATGCAATCTGCAACTTTTTGCTTTATGTATCCATTTATTTTTGGGTTGGTTAGTTAGGTAATAACCAACTAATCATTATTTGACATTTTTGACCTTGTAGGCCACGTGTGCGAGGTATCCATGGAGACAGAGGCACTATGGATCGTTCTGTGTCATCTTCAGAGGAAGAAGAAGCATCTCCTTCTACGCCCTTTTCTCTATCTCCTCCATCCCTGCTGTCGCTGCCATCTTTTAAGGATGTGGGCAATGAGAGGGGAGGGGAGAAGGAGATTTGGGTGTCTGTGTTCAGATACTTAAACAGAGCTGAGCTGCTGGCCTGCATGATGGTCTGTAAAGCCTGGTACAAGTGGTAAGTCACGGTTTATTTCCTACAACAAATCAGAAACTTTCTCAGTTAGCTGCTAGGTACTAACTGCTTTCTATGTCTTCTGGTTTGGGCCAAACAAAATAGTTTGATGTGGGGAAAACTTGTTTCCAATTGATCACACGTTCTAACATGTTTAATAACTGGTCGCGAGCTGATTCAGCATTCTGTAAACATGATGCATCCACTCATCTGTCAGCTACTGCCAAGTAAAAATCTCAAATTCGCATACAGTATCCAGGACTGTACCTGCATGTAGATGTGTGGACTGCTTGAAATTAAGTACACAGTCCCTTTTATGAAGTTTGAAAAAGAAAATCCAGTCCTCTCCCTTGACCATGTTCATAATTGAATGGGTTACATGCTGCTGCAAGCACAGCACAGCTACATTTTAGGATAATGCACTTGGTTTAAATAAAACACCATCTCTCTATATTGAAGAAAATGGGGGGGGGGGTATGCATCCTTGACAGGGGTAATAAATGTCCTCATGACAAATGCACATTGTTTAGTACATCCAAAGTGGTGATGTGTTGGTGTGTTCAACCAAATATCTTCACAACCGTTGCAGACAAAAAGATGAAACAAAAAGCACATTACTCAGGCGGGAAAGCTGTAGCTTTGACTATGAAAGTAGGTCAGAGCACCATCTTTGATCTTTGACCTATACAAGTAGGTCAGGGTTAAATTTTGAATTCAGGGCTGTCCTGGGATGTTGCAGTCTGACTGTATTAGTTTTTGTTTCATTTGAGCATAGAAGAGCTACTTTTATAATGTCCTATTTGTACTTCATGTGCTGTTGTTGACTATAGTGAATATGTCAGATATGAAGACAAGGTGTTTCTGTTTTTGCCACATGAATGGTGTTAATTTAGGAAGGGCTTCTTTCAGGAGTAACAATGGGCAGGAAATTTACTAATAGAGTCTGGACACACTGTTATTTGCTGCATGTGTGGGTGAGAGGAAAAATGAAGGAACATTCTTTACAAGATTTCTCAATACTTGCAATCCAACTTTCTACATGAAAACCAAGTTCTGTATTTTTTCAGAATTCCAAAATGTTTTTATAAACCTTTTTATATGCATTATATACATCTTTCATGTACTGGAGAAGTGGTTTTTTTTAATGTTTGGGAAACTTTAAGCATTCATTTATTTTAATTTTAAAATGGAACATTTTCTCAGATGTGGAATAATCCAGAATTACAGTTAATAAGGACAACCGATTCTTGTATTTCTCTTGGGTTGGGTATCCTCAATTTTTTCTTCTTGTTCACGATCTGATCCCAGAACAGGAAATAAACTGAAATGAATGAGCATTTCGTCTTTTGTGTTCAAGTATTGACTGATCTTTATTTCTCTCTGTCTTACAGGAGTTGTGACAAACGTCTGTGGAGCCATGTGGACGTGAGTCGGTGCAGCCCACTCACTAATCAAGCTCTGGCAGGCATCATCAAACGTCAGCCCACCTCTCTGGATCTGTCCTGGACCCCCATGGCCAAGAGACAACTCAACTGTCTGCTCACTAGACTTCCAGGTGCAAAGACACATTAAATACTCACGCGCACACACACACACACACACACACACACGTCTAATCCTGTCTCTTCCTCTTGCCTGTGTGTGTGTTCAGGTTTGAGGGAGCTGAGGGTGACGGGTCTGTCCTGGTCCTGTCTCTCAGCACTGGTCTCCCCCACTCTGCCCTGCTTGCGACTGCTGGATCTGCGCTGGTGTGAAGGCCTTAAAGACACTCAGATTAAAGAGATTATCATCCCACCTGGTCAGTAACAGCACAATTGAGCCAAATTCTTTTCGTGGGTTTTCTTCATTATCCTGTATGTGTTGGGTGTCTTATCGGCTTGCCCCGAGCATCAGTGTAAGTAGAGGCGTAGTAGTCCGTGCGACAGACAATTCAGTAATGTTATACAGGTGATGATAAGAAAGAGAACTGAGCTGGTTCATCTCAATGAAATGGAGCTTTTAATCTCCACATTTCCCTTTGCATATCAGCTGACTTTTTTTATTCCATCTGGTCATCGCTGTAGGTTCAGAGTCGTCTCGCAGCAGGCTGAGAAACATGGTGACGCTGCGTCTGTCCGGCCTGGATGTCAGCGAATCCACTCTGAGGCTGCTGCAGCGTCACATGCCCCAGCTGGAAGAGCTAGATCTGGCTCATTGCAAAGACATTACCGATTCATCCATTGCCCTCCTGGCGGCAGCAGGAACTCACACTCGCAACAATCTCACCGAACTCACGCTGGCAGGTGCAGTTTAAAGCTGAGAGTCACACAACCACTGTTTTTATCTATCTGCTTCTTTGTTCAAAGTCATAATACGAGCCTCTTTTACACAGCCTGCTCAAAGTGGGACTTGTGACCTTTACTGCGCCTGTATAAATGCTACAAATATGCAGTGAAGTGTTATTATTTTACAACCTTTTGAGGCAGGTTGAAATTACAATCAGACAAATGGAGCAAGGTAGTTGGACAGAAAGGAGGCGTCATGTTTTGACACCAAATCATTTTAAAGTGGTTAGCAGCTGACAACGAAAAAAGTTGGATGATATTGTCTTTATATCGGGGAGACAGTGTGATGTCCAGAGGGTACCAAAACTCAACTGAGATCAAGTCCAGTGCATCTAAGAGTGTAAATGATTGTATTTGCCATGAAATAGTATTTACTCAGCTACTGGACAAAAACGCTGCCGTGTTGTACAGTTTGTGTTCAGACTGCCAGGGCTTCTTTAGTTCTATGGTACGATTGATAGATAAAATGAAGTCTTACAGAAACCCGATCATTCTGTTTATACCCCTGCCAAAAAGGGCATGGAGTGATTTTCTACTTTTCTCACATTCAATTATGATGATGATTATTGTTTTTCACAACACAGTGGGCGTGGTACTTATGTTTGCCATTCACACCATTTACTCACAATTGTATTGTGGTGGTGAAATTCAATGCATCCTTTTCATTGGAAGCAGAACACACACTGTTGACATCAGTTCTTCACCTGTCTGTCTGTCCAGGTTGCAGCGAGCTGACAGACGGCTGTCTGTCCTACCTGAAGCGTCTCTCCTCTCTGACTCTGCTGGACCTCAGAGGCTGTAAGAGCATCAGCAGACGAGCCTGTGACGCGTTCATCTCTGACCTGTCCCATGTTGTTCTCTTCTGTATGATGGAGGAGAAGCTCATCCAGCGCATAGACTGATGCCTTGTTACAAAAGTGTGTGTGTGTGTGTGTGTGTTTATATGCTTGACCTCTTCCATACAATGAAAATAGCTCCAAAGTTCAGACATTTCATTGTTTTCTGATTCAGTGTGTAAATAAAAGTTCTTTGTCAACTAAATTCAGTTGCATTTTTATGGTACTAAATGTAATCACAGATATACCACAACATAAAAACTTCTGACCTTTAGAAACAAAGAAGAAAGTGTTACAATAACTTTATTAAATCAAGCAGAGAAAGAAATATGGAATCAAAAAAACCACACGAGTACTGTGTTGTGTCACCTATAGTTTTTACAAAGGCTTGAATTCTGAAGCATGGACTTGATTCCTGTCAGACAGAACTCTTCATCAATCCAACTCCATCTGTCTTTTATTGCTGATACCACATCAGTTTTGCGTGTTGGAGTCCTGCCATAGACCATTTTCTGCCATAGATTTTCAATTGAACTGAGATCTTCACTTTTTGCAGGCCATGACAGTGACTTTATGCGTCTTTTCTTGAAGGTTGCCATGTCATTTATTACATGGCAAGAGGCCTCTTGAAAATGCCATTATCACTAAACCTTCTTTCCATTGATGGAACAAGAAAATAGTTGAAAATGTCAATGTAAATTTTTTGCATTTATTGAAGACTTAATGCCATCACCCGCAGTCTTTCCAGATCATCAACGACCCTGGAAATTTACAGGACTGTTTTTGACGCAGTCGTCTTCATGAATTTCATCAAAGTTCCAGCATCATCACCACTCAATGTAGATTTGGGATTCATTATTGAATATCTCTTTCATACAGTCTTCCACAGACCATGATTGCTTTTCTTTGGCCCACTGTAACCTTGTTCTTTTCTGTATGTGTGTCAATGATGGATTTTGTGACTTTTGTATTTAAATCCATTTCCTTCCATCTATTTCTTAGTTCAGTCACAGCTATTGATGCCAGTTTTGTCCATTTGAATCTCATTTTGTTGTGCATTCTCAGTTTTCTATCTTGACACTTGGATGTGTTCTTTCGTCTACAACTATGTACTTTCCTTTTACAACCTTCCCATTCTGTTTGTACTTGGTTTAGATTATAGACACAGTTGACGAGGAAACAGCTTTTGCAATGTCCTTGAAGATTTACCTTCTAAAGACATTTTATATTCCTCTCCTTTCTTTCAACTGACATTCGTCATACCTGAGCCATGATTCATGGTAATCTGCTTCGTGCAGCAGCTAAGGTGTGACCGCTCTTTTTAAACTGCAGACTAATTAGTAGATGCAGGGGTTATTTTGAACTGGAAATTACAAATCAATTCCTTAGTATCTTTTAGGCTTATACAGTACTGTAGGTATCTTTATAGGCTGGGTTTTTGTTTTTTTTAGAAAAGCAGTTTGAATGAACATCCTTCAGTGATGGTGATTTTAATTTGTGCAAGGGGTTGTGAAAAGTCACTTGTTTTTAAGAGTTAAGGTTTGGGGCAGAAGTCTGAACTGACATACCATAATCACTGCTGGGACAGGTGAAGGCTGTTCCAGGGACAGTAAGGAGTGGTGCCCAGGAGGGGGTTGGTTACTACCTACATGTTGCAAATCAACTGAAAGTAAGGACCACCATCAATTCAGGGTTTCATAACCTTAGGGCAGAAACAGGATCCCTAGAGTTTTCAGCATGTTTCATTCAACGGTAGGGAGATTTTGTTGGGCTTTACGTCACACCATGTAGGACTGAAGCATGGCAACACAGGAGATGTAAGGGTTACTTTGAGTAGGGGTTGGCCATCATATGTTAGTTAGGACGCGTGTATAACTACGCAACGATTAATTCTTCATCCTTTATATTCCTACAATGAATTTTGCGATATAGTCCCCCCTGTATATGTACAGTGCCTTGCAAAAGTATTGGCCCCCCAAGAACTTTTTGACATTTTGTCACATTTCAGGCTTCAAACTTCAAGATAACAAACTGAAAATATTTATTAAGAACATCATGTGAGACACAATCGTGAAGTGGAACCAAATTTATTCAACATTTTATATTGTGTTTACAATAAAAAACTGAAACGTAGGATGTCCAAAAGTATTGGCCCCCTTTGAATTAATACTGTACTTTGTACAACCTCTTTTTGCTGCGATCACAGCCGCAAGTTCTTTTGGGTATTTCTCTATAAGTTATGCACATCTTGAGACAGAAATATTTGCCCATTCCTTCTTACAAAACAGCTCAAGTTCCTTAAGGTTTGATGGAGATTGTTTGTGCACAGCAATTTTCAGATCTTCCCACAGATGCTCAATTGGATTGAGGCCTGGACTTTGGCTTAGCCATTCTAACACCTTTATATGGTTACTTTTAAACCATTCCATTACAGATTTGGCTTTAAGTTTAGGATCGTTGTCCTGTTGGAAGGTGAACCTCTGCCCCATCCTCAGGTCTTTTGCAGAGTCCAATGGATTTTCTGCCAGAATCACCCTGTATTTGGTTCCATTCATCTTCCCAGTCCCTGCTGGAGAAAAGCAACCCCAGAGCATGATGCTGCCATCACCATGTTTGACGGTGGGGATGGTGTTTTCAGGGTGATGTGCAGTGTTACTCTTACGCCAAACATAACGTTCCACATTCAGCCCAAGAAGTTCCATTTTGGTCTAATCTGACCAGAGCACCTTGCTCTTCATGTCATCTGTGTCTCCCATGTGGCTTCTTGCAAACTCCAAATGGGCCTTTTTATGGTTTTCTTTCAGAAATGGCTTTCTCCTGCCACTCTTCCACAAAGGCCAGATTTATGCAGGGTATGACTAATAGTTGTCTTATGGACAGATCATCCCACCTCAGCTGTTCCATGTCTGCAGGTCATCCAGCGTGATCATGGGCCTCTTGGTTGCTTCTGCTTAATTTCCTCCTTGTTTGGGCTGAAAGTTTAGAGGGATGGCCAGCTCTTGGTAGGTTTGCAGGGGTTTTATGCTCTCTCCATTTTAATATTAATGCTCGCATAGTGCTCCAGGAGACTTTTAAATATTGTGAAATCTTCTTGTAACCCATTCCAGCTTTGAACTTTTCCACAACTTTATCTGGGACCTGCCTGGTTCTTTGGTTTTCATGATGCTGTTTGTTCTCCAGTGTTCCTTTCACAGACCTCTGAGATCATCACAGAGCAGGTGCATTTAAACTGAGACCAGATGACACACAGGTGCACTCTGTCATTGTTAGTCATGTAGGTCAACATTGGATCATTCAGAAGTCATCAGGGGAATTCTGGAGTCGGTTAACTGAGCTGAGAGAACAGGGGGCCAATACTTTTGCACATCCTACTTTTCCGTTTTTTATTTGTAAACAATATAAAATGTTGAAAAAATTTGGTTCCGCTTCACAATTGTGTCTCACATGTTGTTGATTCTTGAAAAATATTTTCAGGTTGTTATCTTTAAGTTTGAAGCCTGAAATTAGGGGAAAATGTCAAAAAGTTCTTGGGGGGCCAATACTTACGCAAGGCACTATCTACTGGGAGTGTATGAGTCGCCATGTACTTCATCTCTGGTAACAGTACCACTCGACCATTATGGAGATTTTTAATTTGCATACAAGTGTTATATTGTTTAAACTCATGGCTGAAAACATTTCCTGTAGGAGATTAAATGAGAATGTTACTTCTGTCAAGCAATAGAACAGCTTTTCTATATACAGGAAGTCCTCAAGAGACATTAAACTTACATTCATAAGTAACTACTGTAGTTCCCCTTTCTGCCAAAGCCCACGTCGAACAGCATACCATTAACACTCCATAGCTTATGATTTCACATCATGTTAAGATAATCCTCCTCAGTGCACGAAACTGTCCACTTAGGAGGATAAAATTAATTTAGCAGGGGTAGATGTTAAAGTTACATTCCGACAATACTGTATTTTATTTCATATACAGTATGTGTTGTTTTTCCATCCATCTCCTAATCACCGCTTTACCTACTGTCGGGGGTCATGGGGAGCTGGAACCTATCCCAGCTGGCTTAGGGCGTGAGGTGGGGAAAACTCGAGGCATGATGCCGTTGCTCCACGGAGCCACACAGACATACAAACACACACTCTCACCTACGGCCAATTTGGAACCGGACAATTAACCTGAAGCACATGTTTTTGGAGGTGGGAGGAATCCGGAGAACCTGGAGAGAACTTGCGCAGACAAGGGGAGAACATGCAAACCACCCACAGAACAGGACGAGAACCCGGAACTATCTTGCTGTGCAGCAACAGCACTACCCACTGCGCAACTGTGCCAACCATGTTTTTATGGCCTGTTCTAGTTTCTGGTAAGTCTTTCAGAATAGTTCTTTTGTTTTTAGAGTAGTAATCGTATTTAAATGACCTCAAATAGTAATTATAGATTGAAATTTAATGAATAACGACTAACAAATATCTTACGAACAACTTTCGGAACCAATTGTGTTCATGTGTTGAGGACTACCTGTAATTTAAAATCCTTACCAAGACATACTGTAGATGCTCCAATCTCCTTGTTTATTACAAACCACTTTTACATATTCAAACAAAAAAAGTGTACAGTGTGTGAGTCATCCATTTGTCTCCTGGTAACATTGATACAATATGTGCTAAAACCAGTTTGGTTGTTTCCATCTCTCTAGTAGCTCTTCGTAGACTCGTATGTATCAGGAAAAGGGAGGCTGACGTGTCCACTTCCAGCCACCAGAGGCAGTATTCCAGCATTGGGAACAACATTCCATGACAAAGTCAGAGTGATGTTCTTGTTGCCTCTGTGGACAAAATATGACTGAGTCACAATACATAACAGATTTCTAGTGACAATTTTACACATGTAGTAAAATCCATACAGACAATGGCGGCATAATAATGTACCTGAAGGAGCATCCTCAATTCAAAGGCCACAATCTTCAAAGGCTCTTTTACAGAGCCGCAAAGAATACATGTTTTCAATCAACTTCAGCTTACGCTATGCAAAATTTCAACAATATTTCTTTACAAAATGTGAAATATAAAAGCCAAAAATGAAATTACACAAACACTACAAAATGTGGTGTCAATTACAAAAAGGAGCGCGAGTCTTAAATCCTCATCAAAATTGGTGCTCACATCCATCCTGAAAGATTCACTTGCGAGATTGGCCTGCTGAGTGAGACTACATCCAAAATGTACTTAAGATGGATTTAAAGATTTCCTGTCAGGTTCAGGTTCAGATTTCAGACATCACCTTCTTCAGGAAACCCACCACAGGTGCTCCAATGTTGCCCACACACACTGGAGCAAAGCACTGGCAGGACCTAGACACACCCACTTCAGGGAAGGGGTGTGGTGAGCTTAACTTCATTTGCATTTTTAGCCATACACACATCTGAAACTAAAACACAGGGGTATACAGGCATTCCAAAAAACATGAGCCAAGTAATATTTTAGGAAAAAAATCTTCAAATGTATATTTTGATGACTTCAGAGAAATTTTAAAAAAAAATTACTAAGCGTATGAGAGAATTCAATTTACCTCAAAGAAGTGCATCCCTGGGATGTGCTTCAAGAAACATTTGTGCATCCCAATATGACGTTTATGCATCCCAAAAGTAATAACAAAATATACGGTTGAAGCATAAGAAAGGATTGAGTTTTACCAGTAGTACAATATAAACACTAAGCAAACTTACTTTAAATCATTCTATTAATAACGACGTCATAACTGTTTGAGTAAAAAGAACAAAAACAGTAAAATTATATATTACTTTTATCAAAATGGTAAAGCTTGGTAATCATCCAAAAACTGTTTTCTAAATACAGAAAAATCTAATAGTTTTTTTCTTAACTTTTGCTTTTCACTCAATAGGTTTCTTTAATTCATATACTATATTCTCCTGTGGAACTGGAACCAAGCTGGAAGAGCCTTCTCCACACAAATTTCAGTAAAAATCTTGTCAGTAGTATCTGTCTCTTTTTCCCCTTCTGATTCCCTTTTTTCCCTTCTGATTGTTTTTTATGCAAGTAAGCACTCATTGTCACTTGGTTTTTCTCCAACTTTTGCATCTTTTTCAGAGGCATGGTGATAATCATCAATCCACCTTTATTTGTGAAGTGCTTAATCGCATTAGCAGACGTGCTTTAATAGACATACAAATGCAACAGGATGCTTATGCTTGCTCTGGAGGGTCTAACTCCTCATTTTCACTGCAGCGTGTAAAACGAACAGACATTTAGTTGCCGTTTGGTCAACTTTAATAAGGCAGAATCACGCAGGTGAGTCTCGTGACAAGAAACTCGCATGAGATCAAAACATAATTGCAATTTCTGAGTTCGAAAGAAATATTTTTGTTGAATGGAAGTGCATTTAAAGCTTGCATCCCAGGGACACATGCTGCCTGACAATCGCGCATACCTGTCAAAAAATGTGTGTACAGACGCAAGGACGCACGCAAACGAGAACGCTGAGTATAATACTGGACCTCTAAGCACTGTGAACACTTATCCCTGAGAAAAAGTGATAAACCATCTAATCAAACATAAGGTGTGTTTTGAAACAAGAAGCCAAAAGACATAATGGAATGATTTCCATTTGCCTCACTGGAATTTAATGACTGGGACATGTTACTACTTGTGACTGGATCACACAGAACAGACTAAGTCCAGATGTGAACAGGCACTTGATCAAAAATGTATGCCGACTACCTAATCGCAGATTGCTATTAGATAATGTAGAGTATGTGTGTATGTGTGTGTGTGTGTCTAACCTGAGTCCATTCCCATCATCAAAGAAGAAGTATTTTGATTTTGTATCTTTGAGGTTCAGTTTGGTGTTTTCACCTCGAAGAACAATCTTGTCCCAGAGCACCACCTGGTTCAGAGACTGAAGCATGCGCACGCACACGCACACACACACACGCACACACACACACACACACATCAACAAAAATGTGTAAACCAAAGATTATTTTCATCCGCTGTTCCAAAAGGTTTAGCCTTAAGCTCAATGCTCTCATGAAAACTGCACTGTGCAACAAGATTAAATTCACTGTCAAACCATAATTGAGAAAGGAATTTTCTAGTTCTTGTCATTACAGCAATTAAAGGGTTGCAATGAAAAGAAAGATCATGTTTGAGTTGAAACGATGTGAGATATGAAGCTAATGCATTTGAAGAACAACCATAAAAAAACAATTGGTAAAGCAGGTATAAGAACTTTTAAGTTAAGTTTTAATTATCAAGACGTGAATGGTGCTTCCCTGACTGATAGATGACATCTTTAATTTAGTTTATTTTGTGATATCATCACAAAATATATAAATGCATGGATTTGTAAGACCCTTAATGGTTGGATTTGAAAGGCAGTTTTATTCCCTCTTGCTAACAGCAGCAGAAGTGAAAGATTCTTTGTGTCCACGCAAGACACAAACAGTACGTTCAGGCATACACAGACACACTATATACAGTATAACACATGGCTTACATAGGCCAAGTGTGTGGAAAAGAATGACATCACTGTTGTGTATATTACCAGTGATGAATCCCAATCTAAAACCATTGAACATCTGTGACTGGTTGAAGGAGTGCCACACCATGAACAACCACCAGGCTGCAGCAACTCTGGAAGCTGCGATGGATGTATGGGCCACCTCTGACCGGATGACATCATCTGACAGGATGACATCATCCAGTGGTGGTTGGGCCCATGAGGAGGAGGATTACTGCCATCAACAATGCTGATGAGACACACTTACAACTGGTTGTGCATAACGTTTAAAACTGCATCTGTGTCACCTGAAACATTTACTGTGCTTACGTTTTTTGGTGTTGTTTATGCTTAGAAGAAGTATAATTTATTTATCCCGCAAGGGAAATTACATCGTCACTCAGGTTAGTATAGTATACAGGCCCCCTGAACACAGCACACAAGGGGGCCTGTAAGCATGCAGTTAGTACATACAGGTACACATCAAACTATACATATCAGGAGGCAGAGTGACGGGCAGCGGCTTCTGGAACGTAGCCCAAATTGAGTTGCTTGTGGGGGGGGACGGCGCCTTGCTCAAGGGCGCCTCGCTCAAGGGCGCCTCGCTCAAGGGCGCCTCGGCAGTGTTGACTCACACTCGGTTGGATGTTCTGGCGGGAGAGGGATTCGAACCCCCGACGGAGGGGCGTTCCTGTCTTCAAGACGATTGCTCTACCGCTGAGCCACTGCCGCCCCAGGCTTACGTTACTCATTAAGTTAGTAAATTCAATCATAATGGTGTATTCCCTCCCTTTCCTAAACTAGGACGAGATGGACTTCACTCTTTTGCAAATGTAAAATTGAATCGCTGTAAATATTACCAAATAGCAAAAGGCAACCCTATGAAATGAGGTAGTTTTAAAGTCATGGTATGGGCCTACACATAACAGTACAAGTTATACATTTTCCTAAAATGAGACAAAATCATGTAACAATTTTGTATATTTTAATGCGTTAGCCAGGTTTATTGACAGAGTATTAAAATATTCCCTCACATTACGAACACAATGTGCATTTTTTGCAAAATAGACTACAAAGAAAATAATACAAGCATACACAGCGGTGTATTTATATCTCCCTGAATATGTCTGATAAAGATGGAATAAAATCAACATTCTGAGATTCATGAATTTGGAGTACGTGGCAACGATGTTTACTGCTCTGTTTTGGTCTACGAATAAAGTGAACAGTGAGTGTAGAGATGAGCGAGTACACCACTATCTGTATCTGTTCAACCATCTAAATTATCTGTATCTACTCGGAATAGGTAGGACTTAAACCGGAAGTGGGGGTGGCTTGACCAGAAATGGGTGGGACTTAAATCAGTACATTATTTGAAGTCTGAAATTGATAGGGATTGATCAGTAGTTGCTATATTTATATTCCCCCTAGGGGAAATTAGTGGCACACTCTAGTGTTAGTAATTTTACACATGCATATATATTTAGTGTACAGGCCCTGAACACACACAAACACACACAAGGGGGCCTGTACGCATGCAGGGAAGGTAGAGAGGCAGGCAGCTTCAGCTTGGTGCACCCAAATGAGCAACTTTTAGGGGGGGGGACAGCGCCTTGATCAAGAGCGCCTCGGCAGTGCTCCAGAGGTGAGCCAACACCTCCCACTGTCAGCTCACACTCCGGGTATTTTTTTCTGGGCGGGAGCGGGAATCGAACCGCCGATCTTAGAACATTGGACGACCCGCTCTACCAGTGAGCCACTGCTGCCCCAGGAATGAATAAAACGCATGCGTTAGGAAATTATGCACTACAAAGTATGCATGAACAAGAATTGCCATACTCAACATAACCTTCTAATTTTTTTTCTTCTTAATTTTTTTTTTTAAATGATCAAACTGGGGGGATTTTTAAAAAATTATTTTTTACCACCTAATGTTCTTGCCATCTTTTTCCCAGACAAAGTTAAATGTTAAGGTGTGTGTGTGTGTGTGTGTGTGTGTGTGTGTGTGTGTGTGTGTGTGTGTGTGTGTGTGTGTGTGTGTGTGTGTGTGTGTGTGTGTGTGTGATACTTACATTGCTTTCTGTGGCATACTCAGCCGACAGGTAGAGAAAGAGCTGTTTAACATTCCAGTCAAACACCGGGTCCAGGTGTAGGAACAGCTGAGGAAAAACATCTGAACATCTCCAAATCATCCTGAACAACAAGCGATGTCTACCGGGGTTCTGAGGACAGAACTGAACCATGTGATGGACTGAGAACTACGTTACTCTGATCAGCAATAGTCGAAAGGATATCAGCTGAAAGGTCGAAGGTGATGAAACCCAGATCGCTGCGCTCTCTGGACCCCGTGAAGTCATCAACATTCTTCCTGGTGAGTCGGAAGAAAGAACAAGAAGAAGACTTCAGGGAGAAACAGACTGATGAACACAAAGATAGCCGTCAATGGAGAGCAACACGGTGGCAGCTCGGTAGGCGTCGGCTTCACCATTAAGATAATTTGTGTTACATCTGTAGACGCGTCCAGCGCTAACAGCTGCGGAACAACAGTGAGTCTTACAGCATGACTTTAGCGACGTGTACATCCACAGGAACTCTTCTGTCTTTGAAAGCTGTCGTAACAAAGCAACCGAAAGTTAAGGCCGCCATGACGCTCAGAGAGAAGGCGAACAAAGAGTTGGCTCTCGACAGAACAGTATTCATGTTTAAATAAGAGCTACGGGAATGATAAGACTAATATTAAAGAAAAGACGAATGTTATACGCAGTCTAAACGCGTCAGCTAGCTACCGGCTTCTTCTTCTGTGGTGGTATTTTCTGGTTGGCAATCAGCGCCTCGGAGCGTTACCGCCCCCTGCTGGACCACGTGACAACACGAGAGTACAACCAGATCACCACACGACGACTCTCAACTACAATTTTTTGCCAGTAGGTTTGTTCCGAACAGAAACCGTGTTATAACGTTTCCAGCTTTACGTTTCACCCACGAATTGACATTCCTGAACCGGTTACAAAAAAACACACACAAACATATATAGTTCCCTAACCGGTTACTAACGTGACTTGTAAATATAAATAGGTAGGTAACTTTAAGACTTTTAAATCGGCAATTAGTTGACATACTGTAGATAAGTCTCTACAGTAAACAGGACAACAGCACTGATCCAGTTACGGAACAGAGGATGGAGAATCAAAGGATGATGGAGAAGCTGTGACAACTTATGATGCAACATAGTTTGCGTACATCAGAGCCTACCGAGGCGCCGATGTACGCAAACACGTGAAGCTCTGAACAAAGCATCTCGTGATCGGTCAAGAACAGAAAGAAAACACCGATAAAAGTCCGGAGTGTCAGAGGAAGTCCACCGAAGGAGAATAATTGTTACAAAGCACTGGCAGTCCAGGGAACTCTGCTCTGAAAATTAATTAATGTCTAAATTAAACATTATTTAAGATTGACAAACTGCTATGAATATAACCAAGATTGGGAGACAGTCTTTTCCTTGACTGCTGGTGATAAGCCTTAACTTCTCTCTGCTGTCATCATGCATCGAGTGAATGACAAGAAGGGAAGCATGAGGTCTGATATTTTTTTCAAGAAGAAAGAAAAAAACGGTATCAACCGGTTACAATTATTTTTGAATAACTAATTCTGTTCAAGAACATTAAAAATATGAAGTTTCTGGTTTCATTCCATATTCCATTAATCGGTTCAAAAGCCTGACTAAACATCCCAAGATCTCTGTGAAACCTTTCCAAACAGTCCATGTCTTTTCAGTTCCTCCATGTATTTATTACATTTCATTTGTATGAAAAACGTTCTTGATTATAATATGAAGCTGGACTTGCTAGGAGTGTGTGGTTCATTTCAGAGTTTACTGGCCTAAGGCTTTGTTCCCTCCTGTTCCTGCTTTTCTGCTATTTTGTTTTCTTACACCCAATATAAAGGAATTCTATAGCTACCATTTCTATCGTATAGACAGAAATGGTAG
Source organism: Antennarius striatus (assembly GCF_040054535.1). Classification (NCBI taxonomy): domain Eukaryota; kingdom Metazoa; phylum Chordata; class Actinopteri; order Lophiiformes; family Antennariidae; genus Antennarius; species Antennarius striatus. Next base: position 14,270,476 of record NC_090783.1, on the reverse strand, counting down.
CGATGATCGTTGATCTTTTCAGTGTTTATGGGGCAGCAGTCCACAGGGACTTGGCTTAGGGACCGGAGAATGGCCAGCTCATGTCCAACGTGAACCAAAACTCTAGAGCATAAGCTGGTAGCTGGAGAGGTGTCTGTTCACGTCCTGAGCACTGGTGAGGTGCCCTTGAGCAAGGCACCAAACACCACAAGCTGCTAATAGGGCTTCCCATCACGCAACCATCTTTCTATTACTCCATGTTTACAGGCCCTGTGTGTGTGTGTGTGTGTGTGTGTGTGTGTGTGTGTGCATGTGTGTGTGTGTGTGTGTGCGCGCGTGCGTGCGTGTGTGTGTGTGTGTGTTTCGAGTGTAAAGACAATTTCCCCATTTGTTGGTTAATAACGTTAAATATATTCTGTGCGGAGTTTGTATGTTCTCCCCGTGTCTGTGTGGTTCTCCAGCTTCCTCTCACCTCTCAACCTGGAACCGCCTTGCTGTGCAACGACAGCACAACCCAAGGCACCACCGTGCTACCTAAATCAATTTAAATTAACATCATTTACAAATGTGAAGTACATTATGGTGACTAATTCAAATTTAATTTTAAAAAATCCAGTTGGCTGGGATAGGCTCCAGCACTCCGTGACCCGTGACAGTGAACAAAGCGGGCATTGAAGATGAATGAATGAATGTCCTGACAAATAACAAGCAAAGGCCAACATTACCACGACAGCAATGTCACATGACACAAAATCGTCATAAAAACAAACATTTAAAAAAAAAAAGCTTCTGGATTTGCCTTTTCATCTATCCCTTGACCAGCAACTATAAATGAGATGATCACAATCATTTACAAGAAAATGGATGGGTGGACTACAGTTAAAATAAAATGAAAAATAGCATTTTCAAACAATTCCTAATAATTGATAGATGTTAATGGAGTTAATTGAAGGCATTAAGCTAGAGATTGCGTGTTCTTATTGAACCTCTTATTGACAGCATGTTTCTAGCATATGACATTGATGTCTTTGATGATTTTGGAACCTGATAATAGGGAATTTGATGAAGGTGGATGCTTTGTTGGCCGCCTTTCTGAATTAAAGTATTTTCTGATGATACTCTGATTTTTTTAAAAAGTGGATTTGAAGTACTATTTGTAAAAATACTCAAAAGGTTCAAAAGGAGCAATCACACATACATCCTGAAATGTGTGTGATTGCTGCTTTCAAAATCTCTGAGCCCTTTCACAAGTTCAGACTGTAATCAGAGCAGGAAGGTCATAAGTTCTGTGGTGCACTGGCATTGTACCCTGAGTTCACCCTACCTCACGCTCAAAGTCCGCTGGGATAGGCTCCAGGAACCCTGCAACCTGCGACAGCAGAAGAAACAGGCACTGAAGATGAACGAACGAATGAAATAAAAGATTCTGGCCTTTAACAGGCAGAAAAGCATACATATGCAAGGTCAGTCAGTCAGTCATTTTCATGTTACCACCGTTATATCCGCCGCAGTGGGTCACGGGGAGCTGGAGCCTATCCCAGTGGCATAGGGCGTGAGGCGGGGGACACTCCGGGCACGACGCCAGTGCACCGCGGAGCCACACACAAAGACGTACAACCACTCACACACACACTCACTCCTACGGGCAATTTGGGACTGGCCAATCAACCTGAAGCGCATGCTTTTGGAGGTGGGGGGAAGCCGGACAACCCGGAGAGAACCCACGCAGACACGGGGAGAGCATGCGAACTCCGCACAGAGCGGGACTCAAACCCAGGTCCGCCGTGTTGTGAGGCAACAGCGCTAACCACTGCGCCACCATGCCGCCCCATATGCAAGGTTTATTGTAAAAAATATTTTGCAACTGCGCTTATTTCATAACAGTAGATTTATTCATGCACAATTTCAGTGAGATCAGTGCTGCTGGTGTCCTATTTTTGTCAGTGCATCAAAGGCAAACTAGTTTGGCGAGCAGCATTAAAGAGTCTAATGACTATATATGGCCTGCGGGCCGTAGTTTAACCATGCCTGTTTTAGGATAAACCTCACAGACGCATTCAAATCTAGGGATGTTATGAAAAACGCACAACTGTAACGATTTAATACTGTGTTAAAAACAAGATGACAAATTGTACACAATCTGGTAACCTTTACTGATTCAGTTAAATCACACCAAGATCCTAGATGAAGTGTGAGGTTATCATTTTAGATCTGGCCAGTAAAAAAATGTATGTCCTTCTGGTGGTTTGTCCTGTATGGCCTGCAGGGTAGTGCGATTTCCTCCGGGATTATTAAAGTATGTATCTATCTATCTATCTATCTATCTACACTCCGGCCTCTGCAGTGCACTGGCGTCATACCTGGAGTGTACCTTGCCTCACACCTCAAGTCCACTGGGATAGGCTCCAGCAACCCCGCGACCCTTAAAAGCGGAAGAAGCGGCAATTGAAGATGTGTGTATGTGTCCAGTCCTGCTTGGAGTTGACCCTGTAGAGTTTGATATGGACACGTACTGTATTATCTATTCCATTCCCCCACAAGATTATTCTAATTAAAACTGGAACACTTTGTACCCTGAGCATAACCACTTTCAAACCCTTTTCTAGTTATTTTTATCTATTTTATTATCTTATTCTTTCCCTTTATTTAGTCAGTTAATTTTCTTTATATTTTGGGGTTTTGATCCAGGATGTTGTAGTCTCTGACTGTCTTGTTCATGTCTGAGTTTCTTACTTGCACACATGCACATTATACGTACAGCCATAATCCAGGAATGTTTTCATAAGAACCCAAAAAAGGAGAAGGAAAAAATTGTTAAAAGTGATCCTGTCTTTTCTAGTGGCAGTAACATCAAGCATTGTAATGCAGCAACAGTCTCTACATGCACCAGCAGGAGATGGACTCCTGAAGCAGAGGAGGCTCTCAGAGACTGCTACAACACCACGGACTGGGATGTTCTGCTGGGTGGACATAGCGAGGACGTCGATGGGATGACCCACTGTCTCACGGACTACATCAACTTCTGTGTAGATGTGGTCGCCCCCACCAAGACAGTTCGGTGCTATCCAAATAACAAGCTGTGGATAACACAGGACGTCAACAATGTCCTCAACAGGAAAAAGAGGGCTTTCAGGACGAAGTATGAGGAGATGAGAGAAGCACAGAGAGAGGTCAGACACAGCATAAAGGAGGCCAAAGACTCCTACAGGAGGAAGGTGGAGCAGCAGCTGAGCACCAACAGCATGAGGGACGTCTGGGAAGGTGTGAGAAACATCACTGGGCACAAAGCCAGGACCAGAACAGAGGTGGGAGGGGTGCAGAGAGCCAACGACCTGAACGACTTCTTCAATAGGTTCAACCAGGCCCCCCCGCAGCACCCCCTATTAGATAGATAGATAGATAGATACTTTATTAATCCCGGACCCTCCACCCTCACTACCTCAGTAGAAGCTCACCAGCCTCACCCCTATCCCATGGCCTCCTTCCCCCCTCCACAGCAGCAAAGTGGCCCCTCTCCACCCCCCACCCCCTGCCTCCCTCCCTCCCCCTCTCCCTCCCCCCCATTCAACCTCCCACCACAGCCTTCACACATCTGTAGGTAAAAGGAGCCCCCTACCATCCCTCGTTCCTCCAGTTCCTCCTTCTCCTCCAAACCTACTGACCCCCTCTCTGCAGCAGCGGAGCAGTCCCCCTCAGCCCCCTTTCCCCCGAGCACTCCTCCTCCCCCTATCCCACCACCTATCCTACCTCCCTAAAGCCCACCTCCACATATCCTAGCTCCCCCTCTCCTCCCTCCCCTTCTCTCTCACCTGCAAGCCCTCCTATCTGTCACAGACACCCTCCCTCCACCCACCAGCTCCCACCACCATCACAGCCTCCTCCCATCTTCACGGCGGACCAGGTAAGAGGAGAACTGAGGAAGCTTCGGCCCCGAAAAGCAGCAGGACCAGATGGGGTGAGCCCCCATCTACTCAAGGCCTGCGCCGCTGAACTCAGAGAGCTGCTACAACGGGTCTTCAACCTGAGCCTGCATCTCAGGAAGGTGCCCACCCTCTGGAAGACGTCGTGCATTGCTCCAGTTCCCAAAAAGAACCGGCCCAGCAAGCTGAACGACTTCCGACCAGTGGCGCTCACATCGCATCTGATGAAAACTCTGGAGCAGCTCTTCTTCAATCTCCTCAGGCCTCAGGTGCAACATGCCGAGGACTCTTTACAGTTTGCCTACTGGGAAAAGGTCGGCGTGTAAGACGACATCCTCCACATACTACACCGAGCCCAGTCGCATCTGGACAAGGAAAGCGGCACTGTGAGGATCCTTTTTCTGGATTTTTCAAGTGCCTTTAACACCATCCAGCCCTGTATCCTTCAGGAAAAACTCCTACAAATGTGAGTGGACCCCGGCCTGGTTGCTTGGATCCAAGACTACCTCACCAACAGACCACAATTCATCAGGCTAAAGGACGCCACGTCTGATACTGTGATCAGTTGCCTCCGTGCTCCACAGGGGTCTGTCTTGTCCCCAATCCTCTACTCCCTGTACACGGCAGACTTCTGCTACAACTCAGAACTGTGTCACATCCAGAAGTACGCAGATGACACAGCTATCGTGGGATGTATCAGGGACAATAAGGAGGAGTATAGATGCTTGCTGAAGGATTTTGTTGACTGGTGTCACAGCAACAGTCAACAGACTTAAGCTCAACACCTCGAAAACTAAAGAGCTGGTCATTGACTTCAGGAGGAACAGACCCCAACCTAGACTAGTTCTGATAGGAATGGAGGAGGTGGAGATTGTGCAGACCTATAAATATCTTGGGCTGTGGCTGGACAACAAGCTGGACTGGACCAGCAACACGAGGCAGCTGTACAAGAAAGCACAGAGCAGGATGTACTTTCTGAGGAGGCTGAGGGCATTCAACATCTGCAGGAAGCTCCTGTGGATGTTCTATCAGTCTGTGGTCGCCAGCGTCCTGTCGTTCGCTGTGGTGTGTTGGGGAGGGAGCGTGACTAAGGCGGATCTCTCCAGGCTGGAGAAGCTGATCAGGCGGGCCAGCTCGGTGGTTGGGATGAAGCTGGACCCTCTGGCAACAGTGGCAGAGAAGAGAACCTTGGACAAACTTCTGGACATCATGGACAATGTCAGCCACCCTCTGCACACCATTACCAACAACCAGAGAAGCCTGAGTAGCTAGAGGCTGCGCCTCCCTACATGCAGGACAAACAGACTTAAGAACTCCTTCATCCCACGAGCCATTAAACTGCTTAACTCTTCTCTGGGGGAGGTGAAGAAGAAAGTCCACATGAGTGCTGAGGGATGACACAAACAATACACGTAGACAATGCAAACACTACAGACATTTCACTATACCCATACTTAACTAGGCCTGTTTATATTTTTATTTCTATGCCCATTTATGATTTTCTATTTGTATATTGTTGATGGGTAATTTATTAATCTTTCTATTTGGTGTTGTACTACTTTCTATGTGCTGGGGCTTTCTGTGTGCTTTTTCTGTTTTGTGTACTCACTATGCTGTGTGCGAAGGAGAAATTAATTTCCCTGATGGAACCTCCTTAAGGGATAAATAAAGTTATACTCTACTCTCTACTCAACATTCATGTTCTGGACCTTTCCGGCAAACTTTAAGACATGCCAAGGGGATTAGAGGGGAACCCTTACTGAGAGGGGCGGGGTGTTGTGAGCAAAACAATTAATCACATTTAAAATTATTTTCACTTGTATTAATACCCCTCACTTCTATCTCCTCTATAATATTGACATCCAGCTACTGTAAACACATTAGTCAGAGCTGACAGCAGGAAAGATGTTACTGCATTTTGTATTTTTTTGGTTTGTCTCTGTGTGATATTAACATTGATTTGATGATCGGAAACCTCTGTGAGTGATGAATATGCAAAAAACACAGAAAACAGGAAAATACTTTTCACGGCACTGTATCTGTATCATTCTGCAAATGAATTGTAACATTTTCAATGACAGGTCATATAACTCTTACTTTGCTTTAACTGTCATTATTTTTAAGGTTTGAGCTGAAAATAGGGCTGACTGTAACCACATTGGTCATGTGATGCCACCTAGGCCTAAATTCATTACTGTGATCACCATTTTTTTGGAGGGGGATTGCATTTTTTTCAATGGTCCAAGCTGTATATTGTGTTACATGACATATACACACAGTCATGGCCAAAACGCCCAGTCTGTGGGCGTTTGTTTGTATTTGACATTTAAGTGCAACAGAGAATGGCTTACCATATCTTCTAAAAGATTGTTGAACAGAAATCTGTGAAAATAGTAATATGTGTAATAAAGCCTTCTGACTCAAGGATATTCATTATGACAACATATAATTGATCACAGTTTTGTGATAAAACCTCAATATTTTTACTTTAGAGATATTAAAAGGAATAAAAATCCCATTCCACTCACTCTTGAGCATTTAGATTAAGAAAAGAGAAAGAAAGACTGAACACAGTTTTAATGTCAATTCTGTTTGTTAAAAACTTTTTATTAAGATATTCAAATTTTTTTCCTCATTTTTAATCAGTCTGGTTTCTTTTTGTCTTTACAGTCGTTAATGTGCAATTTATTAATGGGTCATAGTTAGGAATTCACATAGTTATTGGCACTTGGAACACATGGGGAAAACACTGGCATGTACACAGGGCAGGTCAGTGGGTTGGCGCAGAGGGGTATCGGGCCAATGGATTGGTAAGGGTGGGGTAACACCGCAGGGCTGGGGGAAAGATTTGAGGGTGGGGCAATGTGTATGTGGCAGATTGAGGTTGGGTGTTTCTGTAGACAGCGGTACACTTTACTGCATTGTTTTGATTTTTTAGGTCTCCAAAAATTTTACTTTTTCATTTTTCTGGGTTATGAAGAATAATAAACAATAATACCTCATGCTGTGAGTGCACATGTAACAATCAAACTTGGATAGTGCTTCTGTTATAATGTACAGTTTATATATATATATATATATACTTATTTATTTATAGTGGAAAAAGGAGAAAAAGAGAAACGTCTGCAGACTATTTTTTCACCCAACACCAGAGACAAGGAGGAGAACAAATAAAAAATAGTTTTCCATGGATGCTATGATTACATATAAGCACACACCCCGCTGTAGCACAATTCTGAGGTAATACTGTGTTGACATGGACTCTCAACTTCTGTCCCGCTCCTATAAAAACCCTGCGTTGTATGCATTCATATGGTCCAGGAGTGCTCTGCTGAGGCTCCTAGGTTTGTTCCTGAAAAACAAAGATGTACCTGCTTTGAAACGGCAGCTACGGCGGATCAGAAGCTGCTCGCAGCGCTGAGATATCTGTGGAGATTAAGGTCTGCTATGGCTGAGAGCTCCCGAGGTAAACTGGTACGTTTTGAAAACTGCATCAGTAATACGAAGACACACACACTTCCTACAACACATATCTAGAGTCCGCAGGTGTGTGTGTGATTGCTTCTGTATCTCAGAGGTTTGCCTGTTTTGTATTCATTTATACATGTACAGTATATTTATAGATACATATGTGTGTGCTCCCCGTGACCCGCTACAGCGGATACAGTGGCAGAAAAATGAATGAATGTGTGTGTAAGTTTTGTCTCTGGTGTGTGGGGATTTGGGAAAGAGGAGTAAATGTTTCTGGATAGAAGACTGCATACAGCAGATAAAGACTCGCAGAACTTGATGATTGTGGGGGAATGATCATCTGGGGGCTGAAGTCAGGCCTATCATCCAAGATGACGAGCACTTGGGCAAATGAGCGGTGGGGGAATGGAGAGGGATAGATAAATGATGAGGATTGACCTTGGGATCCACATCTGGATTTCAAAAGTGTCTCACATCCCAATCTCTCGCTTCCCTGCTTCACAGAATTTATACATATAAAGAGACAACATTCCTCTACATTTCAGCTGGGTCTCTACACAGATTTTTTTTTTTAACTTTGTGTATAAGAAAAGAATAATCAGGTCTCAAGTATTGACATGTTTCGCTGCATTCAAACTCTGGCCACTTGTCACTTGTACATTTACCAAAATGCATAAATTTTCCACATAACATGGTTGTGACTGCCTAGTTGTTTGCTGTTGTCTCTGCTTCTTTGCAAAATCAGAAATACAGTATTTTCCCCGAAGGAAACTGTAAAACAGATTAAAAGAGAAATGCTCAAAACGCAGAAAGAATGCAATCTTACTACACTGCCCTCTAGAGTCACTTTGCATCTTTCAGCAGCAAACACCAGATGGGAAAAGTTGTTGAAAAGTATTTCTAGCTAAAAAAAACAGGTACCGCCTACAAACTGTGCTGAAACATAAATGAATGCTGACTTAGATTCATCGGATGGCCAGAAATTATTCCAGATGAATCCAAAATTCCTGTTGGCAGGATGTGTTTAGAATTTACCCCAAACAAGGAAAAAAGTGAAATCGATAAGAAAAAAGAACATATCTTTAATGCCACTGACAAATATTTCATGGTGGGGTGTCCTTTAACATTTGTACTGGATTTTAAAGTTTGTTAATGGATGGCAAATATGACCTTTAACCAGTTGATACATTTGTCCAATGCATCACATGACACAAGTCAAACCAGACAAGCACACATTTTTGGCATAACTAATAGATGAAAAGGTCACAGCATCCCATCTTTTTTTTCCTTCATTGATTTTGACGTCACAACTGATAATCTACCTGATTAATAAATTGCAGCCCTTTTTTTTGAAGAACTCCTCTGATTGTGGCTGTATGTCACATTCCAAGTTCAAATCTGATCAAATCATGAAATGTTTGTTGAGTGAACATACTTTTACACGGGTATAGACCCCAAAACGTTTCAAATTCAATTTGATTTCTGTGTAGGAACCCAGTCTGAAACAACCTAAGCATTCACATTTTACCCCTCACCCAACCAAACTTTTAACTGCTCCCCACCCCAATTCTGAGGAGAGTTAATTCCCACTGTCAACTGGGGGTAGAAAGGCTTCCAATGGGCACATCATAATTATAGAGTAAACAAAATGTCAGAGAACACAGACATAAAAAATAGGAATAATAGTACAAAATGATTTTTTTTAAAAAGCATAAGAATCTTACATAAAGAACCCTCACATTATGTCTTCTTCCCATCCACTACACTAAAGTCCACCTCAGACACCAGCATCCAAACCACAAAGAGGAAGTGACATATTGAGTATGCTCAGAAAGGTGCAGACGGCTTTGGCTCCCTGGGACAGTTGAGCATTCGCCCAAAGGTGCTTTGTTTAAGATTATCCACTCTCTCTTTGCCACCTTTGTCCCTCTTTGTGGTTCACCAGCTGGGACAATGATCAGGGGTAAAAAACAGAAGGACAAAATCATGGATGGATGAGTCAAAGTTCAAAAACAACTGCAAGGCTCTTTTTTCTTGGAAATGTTGACAGAAACTTTCAGATTTTCTGGCAACTTTATTTGGCATCATGGCCCACATGTGGGAGACATTTCTAACAGATCTGTGTCTTGTGTCAGCTTTGTGAACAGAGCAGAAGCCTGCAGGGGTCTACTGTTAAGGTGCCTCAATGATTACAGTGATCAAGACTCATAATTACAATCGTAGCTTGTGTAGGATCACTGCCTCTTGGGATACTGCCTTCTGGTGGAGCTGGCAGTTACTGTGGCGACTGAGCCCCCCCTTCTCTGAGCCACATTAGCTGCATTTAGCCACCAGGGAGAGTCGAAGAAAAAAATAATAAAACATTCAAGCAGCAGTAGCTTATGCTTCGCAGAAAAGCTGGTTCAACAACCAGGTCAAGTAAACTTACTTTGGATGTTTGGAAGTTTATTCAAAATCGTCACAAGACAGCAGAATATGTTTTGCCATTGTAGAGATTTTTTTTAGAAAAACAGACATTCAAACTTGTAGTCTTAAAAGGTTGTAAACCCAACAGTGTTTCGTCTTGACTGTCCATTCATCCATCCACAAGTAGGTCTGTCTCTATTCTCAACTAACCCAACAACATCGTGCAGTACAGTAAAAACATCTCATCCAGCATTTGAAACCCAACCCTTTTCCCTCCCACCTGCAGCACATTGGCTGTACAACAATCCAAAAATATGTTGTTCTCTTTCTCTAAACTATTTTACAGCTAATCATGTGTCCACTTTCTCTCTTTGTATTCTTCACACAAATTGGCAACTCTACAATCTGTTGTTAATGTTGAATTTTTAGTAGCAGTGCTCTTAAAAATAACTACAGTAAACTAGCTAAAATGCTGTCAATGTAAACACACAAAAAATGCAACAGAAATGAAATGTGAATGATTAAAATAAAGAAAAACTTTGAAATGTGTAAAAAGATCTCCTACGATCAGTCTCATATTGCTCTGGAAAAGAACGTCGGCGTAGCTTCCCTGCAAAGACACAAAATGTTTCCACCTTATAGGCCAAAAGTGTAAATTATATTAATAATAAAATATCCTGTCATATAGTCAATGATACTGATTTACTTTTTGCAGGACATACAGATAAGCTCTGCAGCCTGATCATCCTCTCCTTCAACCTTGTAGTAGTATTCAGTTGCTAGTAGCATGTTCTCCCACTCACGGAGGAAACAACACCAACAGACAGAAAGAGAAAATACCTCTTGCTTTGCTTTTCACAAGTACACTAAATTTGTCTGACATGTGCTTTACAAACCCTCTGCATCCAGTTGGCAACCCATGTCTCCAGCAGAACTGGCCAGGTACCGACAAACAGCAAAGTCTTGGACAAAAAGATCACCGGATCTAATATAACACTACAACCACTACTTAGACATTCTTTCCAAATGTCTTGCAACAGTGAGCACAGTTGTTTTTAAAAAGAATAAAACTTTGATTTTAAGTTTAACATGTTTAGACTGTTAAAGACTAAAAACCAACACTGGGGTCTAAAACTGCGACTCTAGTGTTCCCTACCTGTGGCTTCCTCACGCACGCGTCAGAACCAAAATTTTGACAGGTTAACCACAGTATTGTTCTAATCTAATGAAACTTATTATCATTATGCTGCTTGTCATGCCTTCTTGAGCAAAAGACAACAGTCCAAAAATCTTTAGCCCTTTTTACAGAGAATCCCCATTTCCACTGCAGCAAATAAAACCTTCACTTAGCTTTTGCTGATTTGCAATGTACAGAACAACAGCAGCAGCATAGACACCATCCTTGCATGCAATTTTGGATGGCCTGCTGGTATCCCAAATTAAAAGGCATGATGTGTAGCTTCGATGAATGTTTCACATACATAAGCCGCTAATGTATGTTTCCTAAGTAATGACATTGCATGTCAAATACCATCATATTCCATCTTGCTGAATGGTAGTTGATCTTGCTCTTCATCAACACATCGCACAACCGTCCTGTCCTGCTGCACCTCTGCCCACCTACTTTCACTACCCTAACCTCCCATCAAGCCTATAGCTTTTATTTCAAACAGCAAAGTTGATTAAAGGTGCAACATTCCCACCTCAAGCAGGTTTAGCAAAAGTTTAATACACTAAATATTGAAGTATTTTAATTTGAGCTGCGAAAAAAGTGGGAGCTTGTGATTTTTACTCATTAAAATTTTCCTTTACTCTTGATGAGCTGATACTATTCAGTTTCTGCTGTTAATGAAATGATATAGTCTGAGAAGGAAACAGCTGATCATGCAACTTCTGATTGATTGTATGTTATTCTATGACTGAGTGAAGGGTCTCGATAGTTGGGAACCCTTGTCTTGCTATCTCTGTATCAAGATCCTAAATGAAAAATCCATCATTCTTCCTGACCTCTATCAAAAACAGATGAGGATTGTTCACCAAAACATACACTGACAAAAGCACGACAAGATGAATGACAGTGACACTAAAAATCACATCTTTAGTTGCAGCACAAAATGTCTTCACATTATCAGATATCAGTGCGGGAAAAGGACAGTGGGGATAAAACATTCAACCAAATGTGTTTCTGGACATGAAACGGTTTTTCCACCATTTTACAGATAACGAATGCAACTTCAAATTTTTCTGCTTATTCTCTCTTGGCTAAAATTTTACAAGCTGTATTTTATCACTCGATAACCCCTACTATCTTCCAGTGGACATTTTACTCGGATCACTGAGTGATTTAGACATGCCTACGGTTTCTTAGTTCAGCCCATGATTCAGCCCTCTGCAAAAACTGGCACAAAAAATAAACAAGCACAAAGGTATTTATCTTGCTGGAACAGGGCCAGAGAGAGAGAGACAATCACCTCCTCCTTCTCCCTGTCATTAGCCTCCCCTCACTCGTCTCTTTGTCTGTTCACTATTGTGACGGCAGACTGCCGCAATGCCTCATCTGTCCTGTGAGATTCTTAAAAACATCTCCTCCACAGGAAGAGCAGCACGACCTCCTTCTCCTCCCCTCACTGCTCAAGTCTAGAGTGACTGCAATTATGATGTTTTTTGACCCCCATTTGGTCACCTGCTTTGACAGTATTGTCAATATTTGCATCAGGATCAGCTGTCTCTCATGCTGGCCACCAGCCAGAGGAGCACAGGGGCAGACAGACCTCCCTCATCAATCGTCTGATTATTCAAGGTGCAGTAAACACACAAATCACAAAATTTGACCACAGTGTCCCATGAGAAGGGGGTGGGTTGCACACAGACACACACACACCCAAGCAAAGCACCGATGTTCTTGGTCAGATGAACCTACACCAATTTACTTGCATATTTGCATTTGAATAGCAGCAAAATATTTGACAGCCCCATCTGTTCTTGTAGACACTAAATGCACACAAAAATACAGATAAATGGGTCAGAGTTTGACGGGGATTTGCGCTTCACAAAGAAAATGGAGTCGATACAGAAGGGAAGCAAAGATGGGAGGAAAATGAAGGTTTATGTAATGAGCAACAAAAGGCTGACAGGACTTTCCTGTGTGCATGTTAGAGAGACAGACTGAAGCAAACAGAACAGCATAGTTAATGAAGAGATGAGCAAAAAGAGATGTAAACAAAGAAAATATAAAAGACAAAGAGGCAGGCGAGGGCAGACAGGAGGGGGGGAGACCTGACAAAAAACAACTGAAGAGATGGAGGAAGAAGAAATGATGCGTGTGTCCTGGCTGCAGATGTGCTGCTGTCCCATGCAGGACTAAATGTGGTCTAACCACACGGCTAGAATATTCATAGAGGGAATTGAGAATAAAAAAAGTAAAAGTAAGAGGCAATAGAAGTGTTGTTGGGTTGCTTTGTTTGTTGTACACCAAAATGATTTTTATGAAAAGTACTGGTTGAAGAAAAAAAGAGCTGCAGGCATGATGGGTAAACAGCTGGAATACATGTGAAACTATGGCACATAGACTCTGGGTGCAGATATGACTTTGTGTGTGTGTGTGTGTGTGTGTGTGTGTGTGTTTGTGTTAGACAGAGGTGGCAGACAATAACAAACATCTACTCATTTCAATGTCTATGAACATACCACCCACACAGACACACACAAACAGACCTTGCAGATATGAGCACCCAAACCACCCACACACAGTGACAGACATGCGCAGTTGGCATATGAAGCCAGACATACACGTATGCAGCACATATATCGAGATGCAGACCCAGCCTGGCATAAGCACACGCATTACACACTCGCACACACACTCGAACACACACACACACAGTCAAGGCTGTTTAGATTGAGGAGACAGACATTAAAATGCCATAAATGGAGATGGAGAGAAGCAGTTGGAGAGGGAAAAAAGCCTGCATACATACATTAATATGCGTGCACACACGCACACACACACACTCGTGTACACTTGATACTTGCATGCCACCCCACCCCCCCTCCTCTCAGAGAGGCTGAGACTGTCCTCTTCTCTCTCTACTCTCATAATTTGCCTTTCTCGTTTAAGGCGGTGCTTTTAAACAAACCTTTGGAATTAAAGATTTTTAAAAGAGAATATAAAACAAAATGTGCAAATGGATCCCAATTTCCTCCCTCCTCACTAATACCCTCTCATCTCACTCATCTCTTTTCTTGAAGTCTCTCACTTTTTCTTGCCTCTGTTCTCAGGTAATGAACTTGGTTAAGTCTCCACAGATTGTACCATGTGCTCCAGAATCGAGGGTGGGGACAAGAAAAGAGAGGATGTCTCCTCAAACCTCATTCTGTGAGACTTTTAGGTGCTTGTAACAAGTCAAAGGGTTTGATTGTTAGCCTTTACTAACAAACAAAGTAGGATTAAAAAAGTATAAATGTAATTATACAACAAAAAGTAATGTAAACATCTTTCCTCAAAAGCCATGAAGTAAAAAACTGACATCCTTTTTTATAACACTAGTCTACAAAACGGATTCAGTTCAAGATGGAGCCTCACAAAGGCTGTTTTTGGTTCTTGTCTAGGGTATTTCACAAAGCGCCATTCATGTGTTTCGCTTAAGACACTTTAACAACAAACCCCTAACCTTGAGGATCTGTGTGTGTGTGTGTGTGTCCAAACACTAAAATAAAGCTGTGACGTACACCAGTTCACCACACCAGCCTCTACACATGTCTGATACAATAAGGTGCTCAAGGTTTCTCCATATGTAAAAGGAACCAAATCAGGGTCTGTTACATCTACTTAGTACGTAATAAGAAAGGTTGTTCAAGATTATCTTCCTTGCACTGGGAATTTCAAAGTAATAGACCACAGCAGTCAAACAACAATGCAAACATTCTGACAAGTGTAACTCAGGAGCCCAATGTCCCATAACAGTGCTGCCTAGCAACAGTAAACATTTTATCCTTTTTGGATAATGCTAGATAACATACCACTGATGTAGCCAATTTGTGCTAGAATTAGATCAGTGCCTACTAAATTTGTTACTAAAGAATATAGGAAAAGAAAAGGAAAGGCAGCCATGAATTCTGAAATAATCAGCCCTTATCTCTCATTTTTGTCACAAATGTTGAATTTAGTCTGGAAATAAAATACTGTATTTAATGAAACCATAAGGTTTGTGAGAGAGAACCGTATTAGAATGCTAACATTTACTGTTTTAGCTAATGAATTTTAATTAATTTGAACACATTTCCTGGATCTATTAGTAGTTAAATTTGTTTATAAAACAACACCTGTTTTGATACCACAGCAAAAAGACATTTTTAATTTTAATATCTGCCATCTTGGGTTGAAATTGAAAATGGTTTTGACCTCTGCTAAGAATGCAAAACAAAAAAATCTACAAAACTTTAGGGGATTCAAATAAAACGGTAACTATTTTGTATATCAAGGTACAGCTAAAGATAAAGGAGCAGATCTCTAATTTATTTCTACTTTCTTA
Organism: Antennarius striatus; assembly: GCF_040054535.1. NCBI lineage: Eukaryota > Metazoa > Chordata > Actinopteri > Lophiiformes > Antennariidae > Antennarius > Antennarius striatus. Next base: position 14,255,169 of record NC_090783.1, on the reverse strand, counting down.
AACAGTGTGAAAACCCAGAGGGCAGCATTTCTGATGGTAATTTTGCTCTTCTGACTACCTTTCTTCTTTTGATTGCTTTGAAACCAGCAAACACCAATATAAATAAGTGGTACTAAAACTGTAAAAATGGAATCCTGCACTTCTCACAAGGACCAGTAACTTTATGACATCAAAATTAAGAGACCTCACAAGCAATCGCCATATTGACTTGAACTCTGTTAGTAATGTCACTTTGGTGTGAGGCAATCAACCACCATCTGTGGCCTGAATGTAATAAACACAAATTAGTTTATTTCGGATCCCATGTAACGCAAAATCCACTAAGTTTTTCCACCCATGTTTTTGGATACACAAAGAATTTATCAAGAACAATCCAGCTGTGTTCTGAAACTAATGCTGCACATGGTTTTGCCATTTCTGTAATCACGAAAATAGTGCTTAGATTTACAGCTGTTAAACTTCAGTCCCACGTTATGCCCTGCTTTCATTACACTGTTTTTGTAAAATGTTAAGATCTTGTCCTGTGTTCTTTTTATCTAAAAAACCCCCAAAACAATTCAGCCCTGCAGCTACAAAGTATCAGCTTTCAGGGTTGTTTCTATATCAAAATTTTCCTTTTCTTTTCAATTAGTCCGGGAATTTAACTGTCCAACGACCAAGCTTCTACCCAGTGTCGTCAAAGTTCACCTTTCACAACTTAACACATCATAAATACAGAGTGAATGCATGCATGGACCAAACAACAGCTTCCCACATCTGTCTTTATGTAATTCCCCCCAATTCCCATAATGGCCTGGTGTACTGGAGGTGATGTGGCTGACTGTGCCCAAATGCATATTACCATGTGTGTGCTCATTGCAGTGAGGGATGAATGAATGGACCTAGCCTGTGTGAATACACACTGTCTAGCCTCCTGCTCTCACTTCTGCTGTAGCAAGCACACAAACGGCATGGTCGTAAAACACACACACGCGCGCGCGCGCACAGACACACACACACACACACAAACACACACAAACACACAGAGTTGTATGCACCAATGCCTGAATTAGCACCTTTCTTCATGCCAGCATACATCCAGGCCGCAAAGCCAAAGAGGAAACTGCTAACTTGCTGGAATATCTGCAAACAGTCTTGGCAAAAAATTAGCTAATAACAAAAGAACATCACTGCCGTTTCTTCACACACAAATTTCTCCAAAGTTCATAAGCAGAAAGTTATTTTCTTGTATTTCCTTCAGGGTCAAAATAGTAATAATAATAAATTGGCTTTAAGATCTTTTCCTTGTTTTTTAACTCGCCGCTCTTCTCTTTCGGATACATGCAAAAGCTGCTCGATTGTACTCATACTGTAATTACAGTGCATTTATCACACACAAATTCTTTGACAATCATTGGTAACAGGTTATCTCTCACTCAGGAGACTTGGCAAAAAAAGACACTTAAAGGAAAAATTAAAACTATAAAAGCACACAAAAAATATCATATGGTTCATTTGAAAATTTTAGGGCTAAAAAGTTGGGCTGCTGCGGAAAACGTTTTTCGACAAGGAAACCACCTGCTCCCATTTACGATCATCGTAACCCCTGTCAAAACACGGAGTAATGTTCATTTCAACCCCTAACTTCATTGACCCTCCACTCTCAGAGAAGCTGATGTTCTATATTAAAATAAGAAATAAACTGATGAACAGGACTCACTCCACCACTGACTTACACAGCTGTGGTCCGGATGATTCTCGACGCATACATTCAATATCAAAACAACAGTGTTAACCGGAGTATAGGGAAGGAAATATCACCAGTACCCTTACCTCCCTCTAGCCCACCCACCCCCAAGGAATGTCTGTGATTGATTACGATAAGAATAGGGCCTCAATGACAATTCACCCTTTTAAAACTAAAAAAAAAACTGATTTAAAAATCAGGACTTGAAAGGTGGCAGAGGAGTGATGAGTGAGGGGGGGGTGTCAATCTTGTTCCTCTGCTACCTTCCTCTCCACACTGAAACTTCTCTCTACCAGAGGAGAAAGGACTAACAACCAGAAGAGAAAACAAAAGAAGGGAAGCAGAGCAAACTCAACATAGAGGTGTAAAGGAAGAAACAGATCCCACAACACATGGTGGCAAGGGGACGAGTGATCATCATGACCACGGCGGCCAACATACTCATCATCACATCTCTTCCTCCATCAATCTGTCTATTTATTCATCTGTCTGTTCACTCCCTCAAAACAAAGTGCTGCCATCTCCACCCGTCCCCTGGAGGGTGTCTGCTGCCATGGCTCCACCCCCAGCTTCGTTAGTATTGGTGGCCGCTGCTGCCGCCGCCACAGCTTCCAAGGAGGTGGTGTCAAAGCTTTGCTCCGTGCCCAGCACATCAGCCTCCATCTTCACACTGTCGGCAAGGAAGGCGGAGTAAGCATCGCTGTCAGCCATCAGCAATTTGAGCTTGGGGATCCAGCTCTTGCGTACAACGCGACGGGCATTAGTGCACATGTCAGCCGCAATGGCGTTCATCTCGCTCTCCTTGAAGCTTGGTGCAAAGTTCTGGCAGTAAACTGTGGGAATTCAAAGGAAAGACAGGGAAATGGAACACCAAAGGAAAAGCAAAATGGATAGTGTGTCATGTCATGAAATACATTTCAGAGCTGACATAGGTTACCTTACTTTCAACCATCTAAAAGAGATGAATACACACACACACACACACACACACACACAATATACATATAAACAGATCACCAATTAGCTGAATATGGGAAAAATCCATAAGAAATTAACTGCAGAAATCAGGGTAGGAGACGTAAAATAAATTAATTGGAAGTTCGAATGACCAAGCTACATTTGTCCTCTTTTTTAGTTCATAACATACCTAGTATACCAGAAAACACAATGGAAAACATCAAAAGCCCTTTACAGATGGGGAAAAAGTAAGGAGAGTATGGATAATTAGTGTGAAACACTTTGAGACAGAAAAGAAAAACAAGAATTGAGAGAGAATACCAGAGTTCATTTTACCTCAAGAAACTAGTGCATCCCTGGGATGCGCTTCAAGAAAAATTTGTGCATCCCAACATGACGGTCATACATCCCAAAAGTAATAACAGAATATACGGTGAAGCGTACGCAAGAATTGAATTTTGGCAATAGTGCAATATAAAAACTAAACAAACTTCATGTAAATGATTTTATTAATAACGACTGTTTAAATAAAAAGGAAAAATAAGACTAAAATTATATATTGGTTTTATTAACATGTTAAAGCCTGGTAGTAATTTAAAAGAACAGTTTAGAAATAAAGAAGGATGTAATACAGTTTGGTTTTTTTCCACTTTTGCTTGTCACTCAATACTTTGCCTTTAATTCATACACTGTATTCTCCTGTGGACACTGCACCAACCTGAAAGAGCCTTCTCCGAAAGTAATATCTGTCTCTTTTTCTTGATTTATATTTGATTGTTTTTCATTCATTGTAACTTGGTTTTTCTCCAACTTTTGCATCCTTTTCGGAGGAATGATAATAATCAATGAATCAATCAAACTTTATTTGTAAAACGCTTAATCACCGCAGCAGGCATTTCAAAGTGGTTTTAACAGACAGAGAAACCCAACAGCACTCTCCAAGCCTATGCGACAGCTTGTAATTTTTTTGGAGGGTCTATCTAGCTCCTCGCTCTCACTGCAGTGTGTAAAACGAGCGTCGATTTTAATCAGGCAGAATCACGCAGGTGGCACGGTGGCGCAGTGGTTAGCGCTGCTGCCTCACAACACGGCGGACCCGGGTTCGAGTCCCGCTCTGTGTGGAGTTTGCATGCTCTCCCCGTGTCTGCGTGGGTTCTCTCCGGGTTCTCCGGCTTCCTCCCACCTCCAAAAGCATGCGCTTCAGGTTGATTGGCCGGTCCCACATTGACCATAGGAGTGAGTGTGTGTGTGAGTGGTTGTTTGTTTCTATGAGGCTCCGCGGTACACTGGCGTCGTGCCCGGAGTGTCCCCCGCCTCACGCCCTGAGACTGCCAGGATAGGCACTGGCTACCCCGCGACCTGCGTGGGCGGATTAAGCGGGTTGGAAGATGTATGTATGTATAGAATCACGCAGGTGAGTCTTGTGATGAGAAACTCGCACGAGACACTCGCGTAAAATCAAAAAATAATGGCGATATCCGGGTTTGAAATTTAAGTGGAGAAATGGAAAAATTGTGAATACTTTTGTTGAATGGAAGTGTAGTTAAAGTGTCAAAAAATGTGCGTCAAAGACGCAAGGATGCACACAAAGGAGAACACTGCTTCACTAATCCTCTTTTCAGCTGAAGTACTTCAGCTGAAGGCAAAGGAGGCACGTCACAGCGAGATGTTGTTATTCAGTGTCAGCTAGCATTAAGAGCTACGCTAGTTTGTATATGATATTATCAAGTCAGATTTTGCCATTTAGAGAAGATTTCTGTTGAGACATTCAAGGTGTCAAAACATGTCCAACGCAGACCAGGGATAAGCTATATATAGTAGCTGGTCAGAAAAGAAAAGTTTCAAGATATCCTTATCTCATCAGAAGACAAAATCTGTGACTCTGTCTGTAAGTGATTTAAAAATGGACTCAATTCAGCCTTAGGTTTTCTTTTCAGGACATCGTTTTATGGATCGGAAGGAATTTATTTATAATCCAGATTTAGAGATTGGTTTCACACACTTTATTCATTCATGCACTTTAGATTGTATCTATTTGCAATGTAGGCGTTGCATTTCTTTTTATTTTATTTTAGAAGGCAGGTTTTATGGTTGTATACAAATGAACATGAAAGTGAGTTGGGATAAATTCAGATCCACACACACATACACATATATACATATGTCCTATATAACACCATTGCCTAAGTGATTTGGCAAAAATGCATAAACCTGAATTAATTTGAATGTAAATGACTTACATTTGACAGCATGCAGCACTCTGTTGTCAAGAGGCTTACGACTGGGGTCATTGGTTGATGACCGAATGCCAGTTCCACAGCTGTTGGCCAGAGTACTCCTGAACAAGGAAAATAATATTTCACAATCACCACCTCAAAATTTTAACATTGGATAGAAAACAAAATAAATAATTTATCAAATCTATGCTGGTAACCAGAAAAACTGATGAGTTTCCAAGATTTCAGTTGGGAAGGATAATGTGATCCCTTTTACTCAAACCCAGAATGGTTTTTTTTCAAGTAGGTTCATTTGTTTTTTGGTTTATTTTTTTTGTCAACAGGATTACAAAACCTACAGTATGGATTTTCACAGAACATGGCACAACGATTGGGCAGGACCCGAGACACTTTATTACAGTAGTACCTTGATATACAGTACACGGTTAAATCGTTCTGTGACAAAGTTCTTAAGTCAAACTGCTTGTATCTACAATGAATTTCCCTCATTTAAAAAAAATGAAATAACTTTAATCCATTCCAGCATAGTAAAAAAGCCCAAAACCCCTCTAAATTATAAAAATATATACTACATATATACAGTTGCTCCTCCGCATCGAGAGGAGCCAGATGAGGTGGCTCGGGCATCTGGTTAGGATGCCTCCTGGGTGCCTTAGGATGCCTCCTGGTGAGGTGTTCCGGGAACGTCCTACCGGGAGGAGGCCCCGGGGACGACCCAGGACACGCTGGAGAGACTATGTCTCCCGGCTGGCCTGGGAACGCCTTGGGATTCTCCCGGAGGCGCTGGACGAAGTGGCTAGGGAGAGGGAAGTCTGGGCTTCCCTGCTTAAGCTGCTGCCCCCGCGACCCGACCCCGGATAAGCGGAAGAAAGATGGATGGATGGATATACAATATATATATACACACACACACACTTTATATATACATACGCACACACACACGCACACACACACACACACATATACAGTATATATATATATATAGCTGTCAGTTTCATGCGTTAATTAGATTAATTAAGTACGCTGCAAATTAACGCAATTAATCGTGAGTGGCAAGTCAAGTCATTTTAAATTTGGCCCATTGAGGGACCCGTAGACTGCAGTGGCACGTCACTTCCTACCTGCACCACTAGTCAAAAATAGGGTGACTGACAACAGAGATGGACGCGACACAGGAGAGTGAGGCAAGCCCACTCGGACCTTTGGGTGGAAAGTTTATTTATAAAAAGAACAGAGATGGGACTATCAACAAAAACGCAGTGATTTGTAACTTTTGTAAAAGAGAATTTTCATATCATCGAAGCAGCCTTATTTTATTTCTGAATTTTATTTATCTGTATTTGTATTGCATTTTTTAGAAATGCACCTGGCCTAATTGGTTTGCTGATGTGCTTGGCCTTTTTTCTTTTGAATTTCATTTATAAAGCACACTTAACCAATAAAAATGTGGATTTTAGTTTAAAGCCTAAAATCTTCTCATAAACCCGTAGTGCGCCTTATAATCCGGCGAGTCTTGTATATGGATTAATATTCATATTAATATTGGTTAAAAACATAATCGCTGAAGAAAAGCCGGCAGTCTGGCCGCCAGTCATGCCGCACTCCGCCACCAGAGGAGCACCCTCACAAGGCACTCGGGCCTATGCCCCCTAACAACGGTAGTCAAGGGACGTCACCGAAGTCCCGGCTCTGACTGAGCTGCTCTCAGACGGTAGAGCAGACTTAAGGAGCATAAAGTTTGACTGACTGACTGATCTCAGTATTTCCTAACTATTTGCCGTCAGAAATAACCCACTTAAACTTAATTGGTCTTAAAAATGCCATTGTGCTGGAATCTGGAATCTAGTGTCTGTCCATTCTATTAGTCTGTGGAAACACAAGGAGAAACTGGCATAAAGGTGAATGAAAGACCCTCAAAGCTGATCTTCCAGCCTTTTCTGAAATTCGAGGAGCAAAGTCACTGCTAGAAAAGGTGCCAACGGGTGTGCTGCAATTGATTTACAAATGTAGTTGATAGCTCTGGGCGGGCGGCAGAGGGGCGCATTCAGGTTTGTGTATTCTGTCTGCAGCGACGTGCGGTGAGATTCACGGCGGTGAGACACCGACGTTAAAGTCAGTTCTAGGAGTAAAACAGCGTCATATTTGCCAGTAAATTAGCAGCCTGACATTAAAAACTAGTTAAAAAATTGTTTAGGACACACAGCAGCAAATAGCTGCACCTCACCTCCGACTGGACTACCGATCGATCGAAACAATATTTAATTAATAAATGAACGTCGGAGAACGTCGGAGCTTAAATATCTGCTTCGAACTTCAGATCAGGAAATAATCCGCTCTGTTCGCACTGACTGCACTCGTAATGAATTTAACCAGTTTTTAATGTCAGGTTTTTTAATATGCGTGTTGACTTCTTTCTAAGATGGCAAAGTGATCAAGTGATCAGGTTACCTTGATGAGGCTCAGAATGGCTTATTGACATAACAGTAGGGGCCATTCAAAGGTAGTCAGGAAGTCATGAATGCAATCATGACCGTCTGAGCAGCGCGGCTCTATCTAGTGGACAGATTGCGCAGCTACAGCAGCTGCAGTTTATCAAATACATTTTATTTATTTTTTATTGTGTGCGCCTTATAATCCGGTGCGCCTTATATATGAAATAAATTATAAAACAAACAAATTATTGAGGGTGCACCTTATAGTCCAGTGCGCCTTATAGTGCGGAAAATACTGTAAATGTGTACTCACCTCACTTGCTATTTTTCATGCCTTTTTAAATTGAAATGAGAAATCATATCATCGACTTTTTAAAAAAATATTAAACTATGGATACCAATGGTGTTGTCTAAGTCAAAGTTAAAATGTCTTCTAGTCCAAGTAAAACTTACAAGTAAACATTGAGTAATATGTTGTATGACTGTATCTTCACACAGTGAATGCAAGTTTTCAATTGTTGAATCTCACATTTATACCTGCATAAAGTAGGATAGAAATAAAGATAGTTAAGCTTGAACTGTTGACTTTAGTGTATTTTTGTAGGTAAACTGAACAGAAGATTTTGCAATCAGAATGCACCAGAATGCAGGAAAACAACAAATTTCCCTTGGGAGGCCCCCCGGACACCCCCTGTGGGGGGTTATCCCCCAACACCCCCCTACGACGAGTGTGGTTTTACACCCCCCAACAATTGAAAACTTGCATTCACTATGTGAAGATACAGTCATTCAAAATATTACTCAGTGTTTACTTGTAAACAAAAATCTAAAGATGGCGCTGCACTAGTGGCGACTGATTACGGCAGCTCTCCCACACCGGTCTTGTTTCCTCTTTCTAACTGTTTTTTTCTTACCTCTTTCTTTTCAATTTTTTTAAAGTAACTAAGTAGTGTGCCATGGAGACCAAGTTTGTTGTACATGCGTTGGTCTTCATGCTGTTTTTTACACTGGTCACGACCGTGTCTGTGGACCCCATACGCAGCCAGGGCCCTATTGTTTACAGTAGGGATCAGCTGTTGGCGCTCCGTGGCAACGCGGTGCTGCCCCAGGAGAAACCCGACATCCCCCGGGAGCTGAGGAGGAGGAAGCGGGGGAAACGTGCCGGAGTTGCACGCCGGGCCAGGAGGAGGAAATTCAGACCTGTCCTCCCGTCCATCATCATGGGGAACGTACGATCTCTCCCCAACAAGATGGATGAGCTGGCGGCGGTGACCCGGCATCAGAGGGACTTCCGCGAGTGCAGCGTCATGGTGTTCACGGAGACATGGCTGAGCGCGGCGATTCCAGACACGGCCGTTCATCTGGACGGGTTCAATCTGGTGCGGGCGGACAGGACGAGGGAGAGCGGGAAGAGGAAAGGAGGAGGGCTGGCAGTGTTCGTGAATGATCAGTGGTGTAACCCTGGACACATCACTGTGAAGGAGCGGCACTGCTGCCGGGACATTGAACTGTTGGCGGTCGGCGTGCGGCCGTATTATCTGCCGCGGGAGTTCTCACACGCCATTGTGATAGCTGCATATGTCCCCCCCTCTGCCGACGCGGACGCAGCCTGCGACGTCCTCCTCTCCCTAACGAGCAGGCTGCAGACACAGCACCCACAGGCCCTCATCCTCATCTCAGGGGACTTTAATCACGCCCCCCCGTCCTCCACTCTGCCCACCTTCACCCAGTATGTTACTTGTTTCACCAGAGACAGTAAAATACTGGACCTGTGCTATGCCAACACCAAGGAGGCATACATATCATCACCCCTCCCCCCCCTGGGAAGAGCAGACCACAACCTGGTTCATCTCCTGCCCGTCTACAAGCCTCTTGTGGAAAGGCAACCAGCTGTGTCCCGCACTGTGAGGAGATGGTCCGACGAGGCAGAAGATGCTTTGAAGGACTGTTTCCACAGAACAGAGTGGGATTTATTCTGTGACTCTCATGGGGAGGACATTGACGGTCTCACAAACACCGTCACAGATTACATTAACTTCTGTGTGGATAACACCGTACCCACCAGGACCGTACGGTGTTATCCCAACAACAAACCCTGGATCACCCCGGACATTAAGGCCCTTCTTAAGGAGAAGAAAAGGGCCTTTAAGTCTGGAAACAAGGACGAGCTGAAGGCTGTCCAGAGGGAGCTGAGGAGGAAAATCAGAGAGGGGAAGAATATGTACAGGAGGAAGATGGAGGACCAGCTGCAGCAGAATAACGTCAGCGAGGTGTGGAGGGGCCTGAAGACCATCTCAGGCCATAAAGGACCCGACCGCCAGGTCACTGGGGACCAGAAGTGGGCGGATGACCTAAACAAATTTTTCAATAGATTTGATCAGGCATCCACGCCCCCCCCCAGCCCAGCCCTCCACGCTGTAGCCCCCTCCTCCTCCTCCCACCCTACCCCTGCCCCTCTCCAACACCACCACAGCTCCTCCCCCTCCCCCTCTACAACGATCAGCTCACGGCCACCCCCGACTGCTCAGGTCATATTACAACCACCCCCTACAGTTCACCTCTTCAACCCACCCCCCTCACCCACACCCCCCAGCACACAGTCCCCCTGCTCCACCCTGTCCCTCACTGAGTCCCAGGTGAGAAACCAGCTCCGGAGGATCAAGACGAGGAAGGCTGCGGGTCCAGACGGCATCAGCTCCAGGCTCCTGAAATCCTGCGCAGACCAGCTGTGTGGGATTGTTGGACACATGTTCAACATGAGCCTGAAGCTGGGAAGGGTTCCACAGCTGTGGAAAACGTCCTGCTTGGTTCCCGTGCCCAAGATCCCGCATCCCAAGGACCTAAACAGTTACAGGCCGGTGGCACTAACGTCTCACCTGATGAAGACCCTGGAGCGTTTGGTCCTCTGTCATCTCCGCCCCCTGGTGAGCCCATCACTGGACCCACTCCAGTTCGCTTACCAACCTGCCATCGGGGTGGATGACGCCGTCATTTTCCTCCTAGACCGAGCACTGTCCCACTTGGAGAGGCCTGGGAGCACTGTGAGAATCTTGTTTTTTGATTTCTCCAGTGCTTTCAATACGATACAACCAGCACTGTTGAGGGACAAACTGGAGATCACTGGGCTGGACCACCACCTTACGGACTGGATATTGGACTATTTGACCAATCGTCTGCAGTTCGTGAGGACCCGGGACTGTGTGTCGAACACAGTTGTCTGCAGCACAGGGGCACCTCAGGGAACGGTTCTGGCTCCGTTCCTGTTCACCCTGTATACTGCAGACTTTTCCTACAACTCCCCCACATGTCACCTGCAGAAGTTCTCTGACGACTCTGCAATCGTCGGCCTCATCACCGATGGGGACGATAGAGAGTACAGAGAACTGACCCAGGACTTTGTGGACTGGTGCCAGCGGAACCGCCTCCAGATCAACGCGGGTAAAACCAAGGAGCTGGTGGTGGATTTCCGCAGGCGATCACGCTGCCCGGTTACACCGGTGAAGATCCAGGGTACGGACATTGAGGTGGTGTCCTCGTACAAGTACCTGGGTGTTCACCTCAACAATAAACTGGACTGGAGCACCAACAGTCACTCACTTTATAAAAAGGGTCAGAGCAGACTCTATCTGCTCAGGAGGCTGAGGTCTTTTGGAGTGCGGGGGTCACTCCTAAAGACCTTTTATGACACGGTTGTAGCCTCAGCTATTTTTCATGGGGTGGTCTGCTGGGGCAGCAGCATCACTGCGGCCGACAGGAAGAGACTGGACAGGCTGATTAAGAAGGCGGGTTCTGTCCTAGGATGCTCCCTGGACTCAGTGGGGGTGGTGGTGGAGAGGAGGATGACAAACAAGCTGTCATCAATGATGAAGAACCACTCCCACCCTCTACAGGGCACACTGACATCACTGGAGAGCTCCTTCAGCGATAGGTTGCTTCACCCGAGATGCGTGAGGGAACGCTATCGCAGGTCCTTCCTGCCCACGGCTGTCAGACTGTACAACCAGCCGTCCTCCCAGCAGACCACTCAAAGAACTCAGGGAACTACAACAACTCACCAAACTCAAAGAACACAACGTTCTAACTCCGGATGAGCAGTGTAAAAACCAGCCTGTAGTGTATATTCTTTTTTTGGTGTGTAAATATAATGTACATTCGGATAATATGATATATGTTAATATGTTTCCAATATGTGAATATGTAAATTTCATATGTTGCAGATGTTAATATGTATGTATATTATTTAACTATTTATGTTTGACCCCCCCCCCCCTGCTGCCACGATCGCACAAATTTCCCCACTGTGGGACAATAAAGGTCTTTTATCTTATCTTATCTTATCTTAAGTTTTACTTGGACTACAAGACATTTTAACTTTGACTTGGACGCTTTGATTTTAATAAATTGGATTCTTGGTATTACTCAATGTTTACTTGTAAGTTTTACTTGTTATTATAGCAAGCTGCTGTCTTGGACACAGAATGTGGCTTCTTGTGGCTTACTCAATTCTTTTACAATGAGCCACAGTGGCCTAGTCATACTACCGCCTAGTGCAAGCCGAGGTAAGGTACATGTGTAGCAACGGCTGCCCTGGGGCAGACTGACGGAGGTGTCTACAACGCAGAATCACTGTGTTTTTGTTGATAGTCCCGTCTCTGTTCTTATTATAAATAAACTTTCCGCCCAAAGGTCTGAGTGGGCTCGCCTCACTCTCCTGTGTCGCATCCATCTCTGTTGTCAGTCACTCTGCTTTTGACTAGTGGTGCAGGTAGGAAGTGACGTCACTGCAGCCTACGGGTCACTCAGTGGGCCAAATGTAAAATGCTTGCGCATTGACTTACCACTCGCAATTAAATGCGTTAATTTTTATAGTGCATCAAATTGCAGCGTAATTAATTAATCTAGTTAACGCGTTACAGTGACAGCCCTAGTACATAATGATAAAGTATGTAAAGAAATGCAAAAGTACACAAAAGCTGCTTTACTCTGCAAGACACACAAAGGAAAGAACGAGATGCAGACTCAGCAGATGTATCCAGCAGTAGTGTCCCAAAGCATGACTCTTAACTCAGGTTTTCACCCATATCTTGAACAAAAATATGGACAGAGCAATGGCTTGTATCTACAAATACTTGTATGTCGAGTTGCTGGTATATCAAGGTACTACTATATAAATAAATGTTACTACAGATCTGGAAAGAAGGTCAGATACAGGATAAATTTCTTTTGCAGTGTTGTGAACAAAATACAAAATACATTGACAAACCATAATACACAGTTCTTCCCCCATTAGAACACTCAACAAAACAGATGTTAGCAAAGTGAAATGTGCTGAACACTGACCTGTCAAAGAATGCTGCAAGCAGGCGTCTGAGCAGCACTTTGTGGCGGGTTCCTGCGCTAACGTGGCAGTTCATGAGCTGGGCACGTGAGATGAACACGGAGGTGCCGCTCACCAGCTCCAGCTTCTCTGCTGGGTCGCCCTCCTCATACAGTTTCGGGTGGCAGCGGTTCCCAATCTGGCTGATGAGTTCCGCAGGCAGCGATGCAAGCTCAGGCCGAGAACGGCCCCCTCTGGCCCCCCGCCCACCACCAGAGTCTGGAGCCAAATCTGAAAGAGCCTCCACCCGCTCCCCGACCACTGAGGACACAATATGAGGAACTGACCATTAATTTACAATTTAAAATGAAAATCAATTAATTAACAGATGGTAGAGCTTTAGAGCAGATACAGTATCTTACTTGTGGGAATAATATTTCTAAATTACGTAATTTTCTACAAAAATGCAAGCTAAAGTAAACGTCCGACTTCAGATTTCTGTGCGTTTACACTTAAATAAGAAAAAAGGAAAACTCTCAGTGCTCTAATGTTAATCATGATCTATGGTCATACACTTGATTCCAAAATGTGCGACTGAAACAAACGCATTCACACTACTTGGCACCGATGACTGCTTTGGCTTTGTCGGTTCATTAATGTTTAAGATCATCATCTCCCTGATATATTTTATTGATATTTTTAGACAGAAAAATCAGAGCAGTTGGATACTGAAGCAACTGATGATTTAGTTCTAGATCACAAGGAATGCATGTAGGTTTAGACCTTAAGACTAAACAGGGAAAACATATTGAAGTGTTAAATGACTACATTCACTCGAATAAATTTTCTAAACTTCATTCCTAATCAAACTGTTAAAATTATGTTATGTACATTTCTCATATAGGGCAGCATGGTGGCGCAGTTGGTAGTGCTATCACCACACAGCGTGGTGGTTGCCGGTTCGAGTCCCGCTCTATGCGGAGTGTGCATGTTCTCCACGTGTCTGTATTGGTTCCCTCCCACCTCCCTCCCAACTCCAAAAAACATGCACTTCAGGTGAATTGGCTGGTGTGAGTGTGTGCTTGTTTGTCTCTATGTTGCTCCGCGGTGCACAGGGCGTCGCGCCTCGAGTGTCCCGTGCCTCATGCCCGAAGCGATTGGGATAGCCACTTCATCCACCCCACAACGGTGGATGAAGTGGATATAGAAAATAAATGAATGTAAAATATAGACACATTGAAACTTCATAGTTAGTAATAGAAAAATAACATATCAAAGAAAAGAAAAGAAATATAATTAAAAAGAATTAGGATTTTAAGGTCTCTAGTCGTAGTGTCATTAAAGGATTTAGCAAATCTGAAGATGACTCTGTCAGTATGTGGCGAGGGTTAAAACCAGTATTTTGGAGTGGACATGATTCTGGAGTGGACATCACTTCTTGGGCCCAGGAGCGATTACAAAAGCCACCGTTGAACGCATTTTGTCACTGCATCCATTAAGGATAACGATACAAACTCTATCGAGCAGAGGAAACGGTATGTAAACCAGATCCCGATATACCACAACTGGGCCAGTGTTCATTTAAGATGGCAAAGTGGAAAAACTGTCCACTGGTCAAATGAGTCACAATTTGAAATTCTTTGTGGAAACCAAGTCCTCCAGGCTAAAGAGAAGTTCAACCCTCTAGTTCGGTTCCAGAACACAGTTCTAAAGCCAGCGTGATGGTATGGGGTGCATTAGAACATACGGAAGTGGTAAACTGTACATTTGTGAAAACACCCACATTGGTGGGTGATAGAGGTTTTGGGACAACATATGTTATCAAGTAAACATCCTATTCTCAAGGGAAGGCCTTTCCAGATTCAACAAAACAAATCCGAACTACATCCTGCACATATTTCAACAACATGGCTGCATAGTAAAGTGTTAAACTTGCTTCCCTGCAGTCCTGACTTGTCACCCTTTGGTTTATTATGAAATGTAAAATGCAATGGAGACCTGAAACTCAACTGAAATCCTACATCATTTTTTTTTAGATTTTTCAACTATTAATATTGAACCAATGATGATGTTTTCAATAATTTATGACCAACCTAGAGTGAAATTACTAATAAGAAAAACAAAACAGGCTTACAGTAAGCCAACATATTTAATGAAAAGTTCACTTACTACAACTTCAAATCAAACAACCTGCCATGAATTTCAAATGAAAAAGATCCAAGAAATTTATAGATATTTTTATATTCATCTTATTGCCAACCTCTTAACAAAAACACTAAAGCTATCAGATTTCCCCGTTTGTGTAAAATACGTTGCAAAGTTCAGTTGATCCATGATGGAGTGGATCAACTAATGGGCCAGGTACTCCATCTCATGAGTGTACCCAGCCCAGAAGGACACCAGGGCTGCACCCTATATTCAGCCAGCGAGTGCCTGGTGGCTGGGCCTTCACCCATGGGGTCCAGTCAGGATAACCCTGAATGAGTATATCCTGCCATGGGCCGACCCAGTGGCAGCAGTAAAAGACTTTGAAGTCCAATTGGAAGTTGCAGAAGCTAGCAACAGAGACATGGAATGTTTGAGCCTATACAGGAGGTTGAATAGTTCCAACTAGATGTAGTCAGCCTCACCTCTACATACAGATGAAGTTACAGCAGGTGAGAGGCAAAAGGCTGGTGCGGGCTTCTTCCTAATTCCCTACTTTGAGCAAAAGGGTATCCACAAGTACACTTGCTCCCAGAACATCCAAGATCATAGATTAATGATCGACCTTGTAGTCATATCAACCAATCTATGGCCATATGTTCTGGACTTGTGGAAAGAAGAGATGATCTGAACAGCCAACTGTTCACCACCTGGTGGTGAGCTGGATCAAGTGGTGGGGGAACATGCTAGACAGACCTGAAAGGCTCAAACAGGTTGAGATGGTCTGCTGGGAACATCTGGCTGAAGACTCAGTCAAGTCGATCTACAAGTCCCACTTCAGCAAAGCCTTGATCACATTTTCGGGATGGTGGGGGACATACAAATCTGAATGGCCCATGTTTTGTGCTGCCATTGCTGAGGCAGCTGCATAGAGCTAACATCACAAGACAGCCAGTGTTGATCATAACAGTAATTCCCAAACCTGCTGGTCGACACCAGAGGTAAGGGATCCCATTAGGTTGGGTTGGCCTGGGGGAGTCTAGAGGCAGCTGATGAGTACCAGCAGGCAAAGCAATGCGCAGCTTCAGCCAACAAGGAGGCAAAGATCTAGCGGTGGGGAAGATTTGGTGAGACAATCAGTATCTTGAGGCTCTGGATGTTATAGGGCTGTCATGGCAGACACGTCTCTGTAACATTGCGTGGGTACTAGAGAGGAGAGTCTGGCTGTTAGTTGAACCTCTGGTCCAGAAGGAACAATGTGGTTTTTGCCTTGGTTGTGGAACTTTAGACCATCTCTATACTTTTGCAGTGGTGCTGGAAGGAGTGTAAGAGTTTGTCCAACCAGTCCAAGTGTGCTTTGTGAAGCTGGAAAAGACTTACACTGAGGCATCCTTTGAGGGGTGCTTTAAAAGTGTGGGAATAACAGCTCATTGCTACGGGTTGTGTCTGGTCTCTGTATTCCCAGAGTCAGAGTCTGGATCACATTGCCGGCAGTAAGTCAGACTCATTTCCAAATGTAGTTGGAGTCCGTCAGGGCTACCCCCCTATTCATAACATTATGGACAGAATCTCTAAGCCAACCAAGTGTCGGGAGTTCAGTGGGCTTAGGAATCCATCTCTGTTTTTTGCAGATGGCGTGGTCCTACTAACCTCATCAAACAGTGATCTCCAGCTTGCACTGGAGCAATTTGCAGCCAAGTGTGAAGCAGCCGGGAGGAGAATCAGCACCTCTTAGTCTGAGACCATGGTTCTCAGTCAAAAATGGGTGGAGTGTCCACTTCAGGTAAGAGAGGAGTCCCTCCCACAAGAAGAAGAAGAACAAAGTCCACTTTATTATCCCCAATGGGGAAACTATCTTTACACTCAGCTTATACATTGATATACTGCATGTGTTACACAAAGTATACAATGTTGTGTACATGCCCCTAAAACAAACACAACACATTAGGGGCCTGTAGGCATACAATTAGTAGAACGACAAACAGTACAGGGCAAGGCAGAGTGACGGGCAGCGACTCTAGGGTGCACCCCAATTGAGCAGCTTGTAAGGGGAACGGCACCTCGCTCAAGAGTGCCATAGCAGTGGCCGAGAGGTGAGCTGATACCTCCCACTGTCAGCTCACATTTTGAGGATGGCTGTGTGGGAGCTGGAATCGAACAGCTAATCTCTGAATGTGGGCGCCCACTCTACCACTGAGTCACTGCCGCCCACAAGAGGAGCAGTTCAAGTATCTCAAAGGTTGATTCAAAAGTGAGGGAAAAATGAAAAAGAAATAGATAGGTGAATGAATGCAGCACCCACAATGATGCCGTCGCTCTATCAGTATGTGGTGATGAAGAGAGAAATGAGCCACAAGGTGAAGCTCTCCATTTACCACTACGTTTCGAACCTCACCTGTGGTTGTGAGCTTTGAGCAATGACTGAAATGATAAGATCACGAGTACAAGCGGCTGAAATGTGTTTTCTGAACAGCATGGCTGGTCTCAGCCTTTGAGATTGGGTGAAGAGCTCAGACATCCCTGAGAGGTTCAAGATAGAGCTGCTACTCCTCTGCATCGATCAAAACCAGTCGAGGTGGTCTGGCCCTCTGGCCAGGATGCCCCCTTGATGTCCTCCCAAGAAGGTCTTCCATGTTCATCTAGGAATTCCAGAGGCAGACGCAAGACTGGAGGGATCAAATCTCTCCATTGGCTTGGGAGCGTCTTGACATCCCCTCAAGAGGACTTGGTAGAAGTGGCTAGGATGAGGAGTTTCTGGGCTTTCCTGCTCAAACTGCTGCCCCTACTACCCGGACCCAGATTAGAGGTTGAATACAAGTCAACAAACAAGGTATTTTTGATGACAACAATAAAAATAAGGTAACTAAACCCCAACAATGGTTTAGATAACTCACAGAATCAATCAGTTTAAATTAATATTAGTAAGAACCCACGCTGTGTGGCTACGCGGTGCACTGGCATCGCACCCGGAGTTTCCCCTGCCTCACGCCCTCAGTCAGCTGGGATAGGCCCCAGCTACCCATGACCTGCCACAGTGGATGAAGCGGTAGACAATGACTTGATTAATTAATATTGGAAGAAATCCACTGATGAGAAAAAAATTACCATCTGTGTCAAGAATACAAAACTTTTCACAATCAGGATGACAGCACTGGTTTTTTCAGTTCCCAAATGCTTACAGTGCTGTTAAAACAAGTGATGCAATAAAGTGATAAACACAACCCTATACCCATTTTGAAACATGTTGTTCAAAGTCTAGGATAAACTTTCAAAACCAATTTAGTATATATGGCTTTGTGCCATTTCAATTACATATTCAGTGTCAGTGATTTGCAAGATGACTGACTTAAGTCTGCCAACCACTGATAAAGCTGAATAAAATATTGATTCATCTAATGGCATATACACTGTATATTGATTGGCATATTTTTGCCATTTGTCACAGATAATATTTAAGCTTTAAAATTTAACAATGCCTTAACGTGTTCTTTTTGACAGAAGTAGATAACAAGCCCATTAATTTAAGCAGAAGAGACATGAAGCATGAACTCATTTTCAATGGAAATGAATACATGATTTTGGTGCTGAATGTGTGTCAACAAACTGTTTACCACTATCGGAATCATTTTAGAGTATGTCATGACTTGCCAAGTCAAAATTACTTTGTAGTTTACTCCGAGTGCTCATCTGCAATTTCATTTCGCAACAGGGGAACACTTGATTCACCTCGGCAACTCTGTTCTGAAGAAGTTTGGACAAACTTCACAGTACTTAACAAAACACCAGCAAGAATCAGAAGACAAACGCTATGGGTTTTCATGAAGTTAACTAACAACTATGCTTATCTGCTGTCAGAACTTACCTGCCGCTCCAGTGTTCAGCATACTGTACATGGTATACATGTTACAGATCTGTCTGTAATGCTCCTCGGTGCTGTCATCTGCCATATCGTCCTCTTCTTCGTCATCATGGTAACTTATTGGAGAGTCACTGGTGTACATGCTCAGTGCACCTGGGCTGGTGCCTTCAGGGGTCCCACCATTGTTGTTATTGTTGTTATGATTACTGTTGAGTCCGGATGCCCCTGCTGAAAGGATGGCGCCACCGCTGCTTGCCACGTTTGCACTGGGTCCGTGTCCGCGCCCAAGAGGATCCTGGGTAGTGTTGTTGGAGGAGGAGGATGAAGAGGAGTAGGAAGAGTAACGTGCCGCCTTCCTTATGCCACCTGTCCCGCCCCCTCCTGACCCCCCTCCCCCTTCACGGTTGCTCCCCTCCCACAGTCGTTTGGCTACAGGGGTGCAGACCACTGAGTAGGCAGAGCCCTCCTGCTGAGGGAGACCAGGGAGAAACAGAAGCAGCCTTCACTAGACATCACTAAGACAGCAAACCAGAGTGAACAGGCAGGCAAGTCATTTTCCCAAATACATGTATGTTACTTCATTGAAAACCAATGGTCCTCTAAAAGGACGGCCGCATCACTGACTTCTGAAAACCTTCCTAAGAATCTGTATCACAATAGTATCATTATTGGTTTGACTACCGGTAGTTTAACGCTCATGGTTTCCTTCATAAGCCAGTTTAGTGGTTAGTGGATAAATAAAACCTAGCTGAATCAAAACAGCTTCAGCTATGATCTGCTCACAGTTCAGTCTGTGTCATGATTTTTTTATTTTTACATTGAGATTTCAATGCTATAAGTGTAAGCACTATGGATCACCAGATTTAGATCAGACTATTCCAGACTAATTGACTGCCAGATCTTATGCTGATGTGCCATGTTTGTCCAATACTTTTAGAAAATATGAAGTTAGAAGATAAACTCTTGTTTTGGTTCCAGATCACCACTAAATTCTTGCTGTCTGTTCTTTGGGCCACACAGTAATTCTATAAAAATTAAATTCATCAAGAGCCATGTATAACATTTTGAATAATGCTATGAACAGACAGACAAATTAGGACCATTAGGAAAACATTTCCAGAAATCACTAACAAACACTTTTAGTGACAAATATCAACAGAGGTTCATATCATTAACTCAATTCTTTCCAGTTGCCTAAATGCCACTTACTCAGCAAAATATGTAAGACTTTTACTTCTGCAACTGTGCACAAATAAAAAATCATAGCTTGTCTCTCATACTGACTGTAAAGGACAGATTCGTAAGTCAGAAATAGACATCCAACCAACTGTTTCAAACTTTTAAATACTGTATTTTCTGGACTATAAGCAACTACTTTTTTTTTAGGTTTTGAACCATGTGGCTGATACAAAGGTGCAGTTGGCTAAAGTGTCTAAACTGCATTACAACAATGAGAGGATCTAATTGTAAAGAACTGAGAGTACACGTAAGGACAGGATAATACAGATTTATGGGAGAGTTAGGCTTGAGAAAATGTTCTAAAATCCAATCTTAAACTCCAGCTGGGCAGCTACGGATGGTTTACGAATACAAATACTGCTGGCATGTGTAGCAGTGAATTGGCCCAAATGGATTAAATAATGGCATAAATAAGCGCATTAATAAATAACAAAACGCTTGTGAGGCTGTTCAATTCTGGCACTGAAGTAGACGACTTCATGGGTTTCAACAAAGGTGATTAAAGTGACTTGTGGTTTCAAACACAGGAGAAATGAAGGTAAACAAATGCTGGTTATTACATTCCGCATAGTGGCGATGTATTGTAATTGTCGGTGTTTGTGTGTTCGTTCGTCCGTCCACCAAATATCTTCACAACCGTTTCAGATAGAAAGATGAAAGAAAAAGCACGTTACCGTATTGGCCCGAATATAAGACAACCCTGATTATCAAACGACCCCTTCTTTTTCAAGACTCAAGTTTGAAAAAAGACTTTTTGAACACCAAATTTTATTTTTATAAAGAAAATAATTTCAGTACATCTGAAACAAATTATTATAACAATATATTCGAGAGAAAAAGCATGTTATTTTGCCTCATTCAAATCATGCCCAAAATGTCTATCACATCTTAATATCTGAACATTTAAATATGTAAGCTAAAGTGCAATCACATTTGTAAATGAATGGTGAGTGTCACCAACCTTGCTACCATCCGAGAACCGACCCACTTTTCTCCAGATTGTTGCTACGTTTCTCCATTTTCTCTTATCTCTTCTCTTATTTTCTTCTCCTTTCTTTCTTATCGCTATTTTTATTTTTCTTCTTCATGCTACTGCTATTTTTATTTTTCTTCTTCGTGACAGGGGTTCACTTTGGCCTGGGGAATTAAGTTCAGCATTCGCTTTAAGGATATCTGGCGCCAACTAGCACTGTAAACGGGTATAATGTCTAGACCCCGAATGTAAGACGACCCCCACTTTTTCAGTTTTATTTCAAAGCAAAAGACACCGTCATATATTCGGGCCAATACGGTACTCGAGCGGCAATTGGGGATAAAAATAGGATGATGACCTTGACTTTAAGAAAACTAGGTCAAGGTCAAATTTCAACTTTTGTACATTTTTTGCACATATCTCAGGAACCTGATAAGATAAAAAGACAAAACAAAAGGCGTTATATTCACAGAGGCAAGGGGATGAAAATTAGATCACAACCTTTACCTTGAAAAAGTAGGTCATGGTTAAATTTTCACTTTTATACCTTTTTAGGTACACATTTCTGAAACCTGATGAGATATAATCACAAAACAAAAAACAAAATTTTCAGGAAGCCAGAAGCACAAAAATGTGTAGGTCAGGGTAATTTTTTGAATTCAGGGGTGTCGCAGGATGTGCAGTCTCTGACTGCCTTGTTTTCTCTTGGTTCTGTTCCCTTTTAATCAGCAAAGTTGCTGATTAAAATGGAAGAATTTACATGTACATTTACAGTACAAAATCATTCTGTACATGCAGTAAATATCTAATTTTTCAACATCGATATATGTGGCTTATAGCCCGGTGAGGCTTGTTTATCTTTTTAATTTATTTTTCTATTCTTTTAAAATAGAGTGGCTGCAGCTTATATACAGGTGCGCTCTATAGTCCAGAAAATACGGTAGATTACTGTTAATGAACAACTGTCTATGTCCTAAGCATGTTCTGTATCATAACTGAAATTGGAATTTATATATATGACTAAGTTTTTAAACAAAAACAGACAATTCAAAGCAAAGTGTTACTCTCTTTGTATGGTATTTTCAATAGGCACTCTCTCTTTTTTGGGTCATGTATACCTATTCAGCAATGTGATGGCGTTGAAATGTTCATGCATACTGATGTTCTAGCCTTTGTTAGTTGACATTGTGTTTCCTTAGGTTTTATATTTGATTTTTTCTGTGTCATCTTCATTCAGGCCAAAATGTGTCCTAAATAACAGGAACAATATTCTGTTAAGTATGAGTTCCTTGCGCTGACAAAAAAGTAGTTTTTCCACTCTTCCCTTTATTTGCTAGAATGACTAAATGATTTTAACCAGAACGACTCACCAGAATTTGTTGTCAATTTAAAATATCGTATTCATTCATAGATTCGTTTGGCCGCAAGACTGAGAGTACGCAAAAATTATGGCTAAACAATAGCCTAATAATAGAATAATCATATACAGTCAACCCTCGGTTTTTGAACATAATCCGTTCCACAAGGCTGTTCGAAAAGCCAGTTGTTCTAAATCCGAAACTATTTTTCCCAGTATAATTAATGTAAATAATTGTAATCTGCTCCAAGACTAAAAAACAACTTTTTCAAAGTTTTTTTTTTACTATTTTACACCATAAACTGCACTTTATACTGTTTACCATGAATAAAAAGGGGTAGAAATAGACACTGTGTTTTATTTTAATAAAAGATATCCTATTGAACTTTGAACCAGTTCGGTTGGCTCCCAAGTGAGTCGCGTTCAG